>NC_056747.1:1306320524-1306495524 GCF_019279795.1 Protopterus annectens
TTCACTATGTCACAGCACCTAGCTAACTCCCGCTGCAAAAGTCCTCTCACTTTGGATTTGAAGAATGGTGAAACTTCGACTATGTCACAGCACCTACAACTCCCGCTAAAAGTCCTCCACTTTGGATTTGAAGAATGGTGAAACTTCTCACTATGTCACAGCACCTACAACTCCCGCTAAAAGTCCTCCACTTTGGATTTGAAGAATGGTGAAACTTCTCACTATGTCACAGCACCTACAACTCCCGCTAAAAGTCCTCCACTTTGGATTTGAAGAATGGTGAAACTTCTCACTATGTCACAGCACCTACAACTCCCGCTAAAAGTCCTTCACTTTGGATTTGAAGAATGGTGACACTTCTCACTATGTCACAGCACCTGCAACTCCCGCTAAAAGTCCTCCACTTTGGATTTGAAGAATGGTGACACTTCTCACTATGTCACAGAACCTACAACTCCTGCTAAAAGTCCTCCACTTTGGATTTGAAGAATGGTGAAACTTCTCACTATGTCACAGCACCTACAACTCCCGCTAAAAGTCCTCCACTTTGGATTTGAAGAATGGTGAAACTTCTCACTATGTCACAGCACCTACAACTCCCACTAAAAGTCCTCCACTTTGGATTTGAAGAATGGTGAAACTTCTCACTATGTCATAGCACCTACAACTCCTGCTAAAAGTCCTCCACTTTGGAACTACTGCTGTCAGATCAATTATTCATCATCTAGGAATTAACCCAAAATCTTTACTTCTGCTTGCCAAAATGATGTGTGTTTTCAAAACTTCCCCCTTTTATCAAACTTTTAATTGCAGATGTTCAGAACTGTATCTCTAAGATAAATTTATATTGTAGCAACATCTGGAAAGTACTCTCTACATAGCAATAAATAAGATTTATATTGTAGCAACAGCTGGAAAGTACTCTCTACATAGCAATAAATAAGATTTATATTGTAGCAACATCTGGAAAGTACTCTCTACATAGCAATAAATAAGATTTATATTGTAGCAACATCTGGAAAGTACTCTCTACATAGCAATAAATAAGATTTATATTGTAGCAACATCTGGAAAGTACTCTCTACATAGCAATAAATAAGATTTATATTGTAGCAACATCTGGAAAGTACTCTCTACATAGCAATAAGATTTATATTGTAGCAACATCTGGAAAGTACTCTCTACATAGCAATAAATAAGATTTATATTGTAGCAACATCTGGAAAGTACTCCCTACATAACAATAAATAAGCATAAGTTCAGCATTCTGACTTGGCTCTCTATTCAAATGTCAGCACATGGAATGCCAAGTGCCAACCATCTGAAAAAAAGACCAAAAGTACAGAATAAGAGTGAATTTTAAAAATCATTCTTCTTAAAGCTTCATTTTGTGGGGGAAGGAAGGCCCCCATAGCCATCCCAAACTTCTAAAAACCAACTCAGAGATTGCCATACCTCAGAGAAAGGGGAATATTCTGAGAAATGGCATACTGGACTTGGTATATAAAAGTCTGATCTTTCAGCCACTCAGTCTCAGTAGTCTGAGACTTAGTCTAGTGGGTTCCAACATTTCAAATGGTTACATTCCAATTTTTCTGTAAAGAATAAACTCTTTGTGAATTTGTTAGCTGGCAAAAGGGTGGCCTCTTCTTCATATCATGTCCACCTTTAGATTCTCAAAATTACTGTCACTCCACAACTGAATTAATTTAGAACTGCTACTGCCAAAATGTTTCCTTTTGTTAAAGTCAAATGATAAATTAAGATCGTATGTTTTATACTCTAAAATACATATTATCTGTCCTCCTTCTGCACCAGTCTAAAGTTCTCCAAATTGTTCAATAAATTCTTTTAACTATTAATCATCACTACTTAAGGAATTAACACTCAAACCTAACTGGAGAAAAATCTGTCTGATATCGCACAAATACTTACAATTTGCCTAATTTATCTACAAGCGATTTATGCTACTACATAATGTCTACCTGAATGAATCCCTATAAACTAGCAGCTGTTCCATTTGTAGAAATGTAGACACCTTGCTTTTGTTTTTTACATGTCAATGTATGCTGTCTCACTCGTGTACATATCTGAAAAACTAAAGTAATGAATGGATGGGGATGGTATAATTTTCTTACTGCTAAATCGATTACAAATATTAGTGACTGCAACAATATAGTAATGTATGTAATTACTTCCTGTTTTTTTTCCCTTGTCAAGCACTGCATAGTGAGGGAAGATATGTCACTTAAAATGCTACCTATTTATCAAGTCTTGCCTTCCTTCCTAATGATTATCTGTAGCTTTCAGAAGATCAAGGAGCAAGCTACAGAGTTTATCCATGAGGATGGTAGGGAAGCAGTTGTTACTAATTTTGATGAGATACCAGTGTTAGTTTCGTTTATGACACACTTAGGAACACTGTCATCTGTACAGGTGAACCATGCTGACACATAGGAACACTGTCACCTGCACAGATGGACCATGCTGACACTTAGGAACACTGTCATCTGTACAGCTGGTCTATGCTGACACTTAGGAACACTGTCATCTGTACAGGTGGTCTATGCTGACACTTAGGAACACTGTCATCTGTACAGGTGGTCTATGCTGACACTTAGGAACACTGTCATCTGTACAGCTGGACCATGCTGACACTTAGAACCACTGTCATCTGTATCGCTGGTCTATGCTGACACTTAGGAACACTGTCATCTATACCGGTGATCTATGCTGTCACTTAGGAACACTGGAACATGCTCACACTTAGGAACACTGTCATCTGTACAGCTGGTCTATGCTAACACTTAGGAACAGTGTCATCTCTACAGCTGGTCGATGCTGACACTTAGGAACACTGTCATCTATACTGGCAGTCTATGCTGTCACTTAGGAACACTGGACCATGCTCACACTTAGGAACACTGTCATCTGTACAGCTGGTCTATGCTAACACTAAGGAACCCTATCATCTGTACAGCTGGCCTATGCAGACCCTTATGAACACTGTAATCTGCACAACTGGTATCTGTTGACACTTAGGAACATTGTCATCTGTACAGCTGGACCATGCTGACACCTAGGAACACTGTCATCTGTACGGCAGGTCTCTGTTGACATATAGAAACATTGTCATCTGTACAGCTGGACCATGCTGACACTTAGGAACACCGTCATCTGTACAGCTGGTCTATGATGACACTTAGGAACACTGGATCATGCTTACACTTAGGAACCCTGTCATCTGTACAGCTGGTCTATGCTGACATTTAGGAACCCTGTCATCTGTACAACTGGTCTACGCTGACAGTTAGGAACCCTGTCATATGTACAACTGGTCTATGCAGACCCTTCGGAATACTGTCATCTGTACAGCTGGTCTATGCTAACACTTAGGAACCCTGTCATCTGTACAGCTGGACCATGCTGGCACTTAGGTACACTGTCATCTGTACAGCTGGACCATGCTGATGTCATCTGTACAGCTGGACCATGCTGACATATAGGAACACTGTCATCTGTACAGTTGGTACATGCTGACACTTAGGAACACTGTCATCTGTACAGCTGGTCTTTGCTGACACTTAGTAACCCTGTCATCTGTACAGCTGATCTATGCTGACACTTGAGAACACTCTCATCTGTACAGCTGGACCATGCTGACACTTAGGCCCACTGTCTTCTGTACCGCTGGTCTATGCTGACATATAGGAACACTGTCATCTGTAACGCTGGTCTATGCTGAAACTTAGGAACACTGTCATCTATACCGGTGGTCTATGCTGTCACTTAGGAACACTGGACCATGCTCACACTTAGGAACACTGTCATTTGTACAGCTGGTCTATGCTGACACTAAGGAACCCTGTCATCTGTACAGCTAGTCTATGCTGACACTTAGGAACACTGTCATCTGTACTGCTGGCCATGCTGACACTTAGGAACACTGTCATCTGTACAGCTGGTCTACGCTGACACTTAGAAACACTGTCATCTGTACATCTGGTCTATGCTAACACTTGAGAACACTCTCATTTGTACAGCTGGACCATGCTGACACTTAGGACCACTGTCTTCTGTACCGCTGGTCTATGCTGACATATAGGAACACTATCATCTGTACCGCTGGACCATGCTGACACTTAGGAACACTGTCATCTGTACAGCTGGTCTTTGCTGACACTTAGGAACCCTGTCATCTGTACAGCTAGTCTATGCTGACACTTACGAACACTGTCATCTGTACAGCTGGTCTACGTTAACACTTAGGAACACTGTCATCTGTACATCTGTACATCTGGTCTATGCTGACACTTGAGAACACTCTCATCTGTACCGCTGGACCATGCTGACACATAGGAACACTGTCATCTGTACAGCTGGTCTATGCTGACACTTAGGAACAATGGACCATGCTGACCCTTAGGAACACTGTCATCTGTACAGCTGGTCTATGCTGACACTTAGGAACCCTGTCATCTGTACAGCTGGACCATGCTGACACTTAGGACCACTGAATTCTTTACAACTGGTCTATGCTGACATATAGGAACACTGTCATCTGTACAGCTGGACCATGCTGACAGACAGGAACACCGTCACCCATACAGCTGGTCTATGCTGACACTTAGGAACACTGTCATCTGTGCCGCTGGTCTATGCTAACACTTAGGAACACTGTCATCTGTACAGCTAGACCATGCTGGCACTTAGGTACACTGTCATCTGTACAGCAGGACCATGCTGATGTCATCTGTACAGCTGGACCATGCTGACACTTAGGAACACTGTCAGCTGTACCGCTGGTCTATGCTGACATATAGGAGCACTGTCATCTGTACAGTTGGTACATGCTGACATCTGTACAGCTGGACCATGCTGACACTTAGGAACACTGCCTTCTGTACCGCTGGTCTATGCTGACATATAGGAACACTGTCATCTGTACCGCTGGTCTATGCTGACACTTAAGAACACTGTCATCTATACCGGTGGTCTATGCTGTCACTTAGGAACACTGGACCATGCTCACACTTAGGAACACTGTCATTTGTACAGCTGGTCTATGCTGACACTAAGGAACCCTGTCATCTGTACAGCTAGTCTATGCTGACACTTAGGAACACTGTCATCTGTACCGCTGGCCATGCTGACACTTGGGAACACTGTCATCTGTACAGCTGGTCTACGCTGACACTTAAGAACACTGTCATCTGTACATCTGGTCTATGCTGACACTTGAGAACACTCATCTGTACAGCTGGACCATGCTGACAATTAGGTTCATAGGTTCATACTAGGCTATCTGCCCTAGGGCATTTATAAGCCTAGCCAGAGTTGTGTGGCTTTCACCACCCCTTAGGTTGAAGAATACTATACCCATTAGTTTGCCGTGCCTCTGTCCAGCAGTGATACAGAGATGATCCCCGGGGTAAACCTACGATCTCCCATCCACTGGTCAAGATTCCTCTTGAACAGAGCCAGCGAGGTGCTCTGTCTCACATGGACCGGGATTCTGTTCCACAGCATAGGGAGTCTCTGGGTGATGAATCTGTCCCTCCAGCACATCCTATTTATATCCGTGTTGAGGTTTAAGTCTCTTGCTCTTGTGGCTCTGGTGGATTTGGATTTTTTGAGGTGGAGCATGTCCATTAATTCCGGGTTGGACATGGCCTTGTATGTCAGGCACAGGTCACCTCTGAGCAGACGGTATGCGACTGAATAGAGCTGGAGTTTCTTCAGTCCGGCAGCATATGGCATATTTTTGAGCCCCTTTATCCTTCTGGTGAGGAACTTTTGAGGTCTTTCCAATTGCTGCAGGTGTCAGGTAAGATACATTCCGAATGGGGCACTGTACTCAATCATTGGTCTGATAAGTGAAGAGTACAGGGGAACAATTACCTCCCTTGATCTGGATGTGAATCCCATCATAATCAGGTGGGCAATGTAGAAGGTCCTCCTAACCACTTTGGCAATGTGAGTGTCAAAAGAAAGGTTACTGTCAACTTGGGTCCCCAGGTCCCTGATAACCTCTTCTGTGCTTGGATTGCCACCTATGTGGTAACTTGGGGTTACCTTGTTTTTACCAAAGGGTATGACTATACATTTTTTTGGCATTTAGCTTAAGGCCATGGCTCTGGCACCAGTTATCCGTTTCTATGGGACCTCTCTGAAGGATATCTGTGTCTGATGGACTTTCAACTATGGCGCCCAGTTTGCAGTCATCTGCAAACTTTGTCAGCCACAATCCTCCTATGTTTGCCTGCACTTCAGAAAAGTAGATGCCGAACAAGAGGGGGCCCAGGACTGAGCCCTGTGGGACACCGCCAGACCGGCTTGGAGTCTGACATGGCACCAGCAACTCTAACCCTGGGGGTTCTGTCCTTGAGCCAGTTTGCAACCCATCTTGTGACATATGGGTTTACATTTAAGCTGGTGAGCTTTTCTATGATACCCGAGTGGGGTATTGTGTCGAAAGCTTTTGCAAGGTCAAGGTAGGCTGTGTGAACTGCCTTACCCTCATCAATGGCCTTGGTGACTGTTTCAAAAAAGTCGACCAAGTTCAAGAGGCATGATCTGCCCTTGACAAAGCCGAATTGGGTAGGATCCATTGTCTGTAGGTCCCCTATGTCTTGATTTATGAGTTCCATTATGATCCTCTCCATAGCTTTGCAGACCGGGCTTGTTAAGCTTATGGGGAGGTAATTACCAGGGTCCGTAGAAGCACCGCCTTTGTGGAGTGGGACCACAGTTGCCGTACGCCACTCTTTGGGTACGTATCCTGTGGTAAGGCTAAGATTAAACAGCAGCCTTATGTGTGGGTTTAGTTCCTCATTGAGTTCGTGTAGCACACAGCCGGGGACACCATCTGGTCCCATTGATGCTGTGTTTTTAGCTTTAGAGAGAGCAGCTCTCACCTGGGCATTTGAGATGATTGGGAGGCTACACTCTGCTGGGATAGATATTTCTCCTTTTGGGGGGAAGGGAGGGGAGAAATTTTCACTGAACCTGTCTGCCAGTATGTTTGCAATGTCTGTGGGTTCAGTGATTTTTGTATCATTTTGGACTAATTCTGAGCATATCTGGGAGTTTCCATCCAGATTTCTAACATAGCTAAAGAAGGCCTTATGATTGTCTTTTGAGTCCTTGGCGATTTTTCTCTCAAAGTTGGCCTTGGATGATTTTATGAGTGATCATAGTTTTTTACTAGTATTGATCAGAGATGTCTTCCCTTTTAGGGATTTTGCTCTATCTTGTAGTAGCTTTCTCCTCTTGTTGAAAAGTTTGTTTATGGCTGGGGTCCACCAGATCGGGCGCTTGCCTTTGGTGAAAAGGGTCTTGATTTTATTTGGGATTGCTTAATCCATGCAATCCTGGAGGTGCTCAGAGAAAGCATTTGTAAGGGATTCAGCAGCGTGGGTTGTGGTTTCCAATGGCTCAGGGGCCTTGAAGGATACCACACCAGTCTTAAGAAGTGTGAAGTTGGCTTTTGAGAAGTTCTTCACTGTGGTCTTTTTTGTTGGGGGTGGGGGCGGGATGTGGATCTCCAGTGAGATTAGTTTATGGTCTGATCTCACCAATGAGGGATATACTTCCAGTGTGGAGCATTTTGTCCCCATGTTTGTGATGATCAGGTCTAGTATATTTACACCTCTTGTGGGAATGGTGACAAGTTGTTCCATAGCATTTCAGTTTATGAACACCAGGAACCTTTGGGCTAGGGTATTGGGGCTTGAGTAATGTTCCCAGTCTATGTTTGGGTAGTTGAAGTCACCCAATATGATGGTGTTTGGAGAGACATTTATACTCTCCAGTGTCTTCAGGAAGGCTGTGTGGGGTTCCTGAGTTTGAGAGGGTGGCCTGTAACATGCTACAAACTGTAGAGCAGTTTTGCCTATGGTTAATTGCACCTGAATGGTCTCTGATGCTTCGTGAGTTGCCACCAGCCTGGAGGTGTGGGTATCCTTGATGAATATGGATACACCCCTTCCTTTTGTGGTACGGTCCGGGTTTTGGGGCTGGAACGCATGATATGAGGTAAAACCTGATAGTGCCGGGTGCTCTCAGGAGCCTTGAACCAGGTTTCAGTCACAGCACAGACATCGATGTTCTCCATACTGAGGAGGGCTTCGAGGGCATGCATCTTGAGATTTAGACTTCTGGCATTGAGCAGCATTACCCTTAGTTTTTTCCATTACTGTTTTCTAGGCGGTGGGTTTAGAATTTGAGCCTTGTCTAAAAAAGGCACTATGGGGTGGCAAAAGCCTTTGCCAATATCCGAAACCCAAGGTGACAGGTGCAAGCCGTCCCTTGCAAAGCAGCGTGGCTTGTCAAGCATGTCATTCCAGGCAGACAGACATTGGATCCCCTTAGAATGACACCAGAAATTAAGCCAATTATTAAAACTGATCATTTTGTCTCTGTATTGTGGCATCATTCTTGGTGAAGGTAGGATACTGCTCAGGGTCAGGGACATACCAGCCTGGGCTACATAATCTGAGAGCTCCTTTATGTCTCTTTTCATGTAGTCCAGGGAGGTACATCTCAGGTCATTCACACCGGCATGGACAATGACTGAGTCATACTTGTACTTGCTGTGGAGTGACCTGAGTGCTTGTGTTATGTGGCGGATTCTAGCGTCCGACAGGCAGCTTACTGTGACCCTCTCCTTGTTCAGTCAGGTGAGTGGGACGCCAGTGTGTCTGACTATGGAGTCACCTATGACAAGTGTGTCTGGCATTGTGTTTGGCCTTAAGGGCTGTGACTGATTTGCACACTGACTTTGTGATCTATGTGTTGCTTGTGTTATGTCATGAGGTGGCAGTTGTTTGGGTGTCTGCTTTGGAGGCCTCTGCTGTTTTGGTAGATTTTTGATCAGTGCCTCAGTATGTCTTTGTGTGTTTATGTGTTTGATTTGTAGTTGTGATAGTTCTATGTGAGACTGGGTTTATGGTGTGTGTGGTTACCTTCTCCTCCTGTCTGGTTTTGCCAGTCCTGAGTTGAGAGAGCTCAGCCTCCAGTTTGGCTATATAGTTGCATCTCTCGCATGTATTTGTGTTTTGTGGGAGGAGGAGAGGGTTGTTCAGGTACATGAGGCAATCGTAACATTGCCTCAATATTCCCAGATTCACCAGCTGAGCAGGAGAGGACGCTAGCAACTGACCCTTTGACATGCTAGAAGAAATGAAAAATTTGCTGTGTAACTGAGTCAGAAAGGACCTATAGGAAGTGGGTACTCAAGGGGGTTTTAAGCTAGTGAAGTACTTTGTATAATATAGAAGTGCTTTACCTGACTAAAAAATACTTTAGGAACAAGTGCTGAGCTTTACAGATAGAGAATAGACTATTTAGATTACAAGTAGAGCAGTTCTAAGGGAAAAAATGAAGAGCAGACTTTACGGAGCCAGAAATAGTTTAACCTTGTTTAACCGGCGCTGCCCGATGGTGCTCTAGTGGCAACTCCGCGCTAAATGCAGAAAAGGCAATAAGTCAGTAGTACAGGCTAGCACACTTAAGTGGGCAGCCAAACAATTAAATTAAACAGCAAACAAACACTTTTCGACTTGAATTAGACTAATTTCGACTAAAATGTACTTTTAAGTGCAGATAATAAAAAATGCAGTAAATAACTATGAAAACAGTTAAAGCTTGCTCTAGGTAAGCAGTAGAAGGTAAAACAAATATAAAAAAACAGCAGGATACTTAATCAGGAAAGCCGTCGCTTTTTTTCAGTTCTCTGTAGCCAGGAAGACTCAACAGGACCACGTGGAGCTGTGTCGGAGCAATATGGCTTCAAAAAAATGCCAGAGGCAGATTTTAACCAGGGAACTTCAATTAGAACCACTGTCTTCTGTACCGCTGGTCTATAGGAACACTGTCATCTGTACCGCTGGACCATGCTGACACATAGGAACACTGTCATCTGTACAGCTGGTCTATGCTGACACTTAGGAACAATGGACCATGCTGACACTTAGGAACACTGTCATCTGTACAGCTGGACCATGCTGACACTTAGGACCACTGTCTTCTGTACCGCTGGTCTATGCTGACATATAGGAACACTGTCATCTGTACAGCTGGACCATGCTGACACGCAGGAACACCGTCACCCATACAGCTGGTATATGCTGACACTTAGGAACCCTGTCATCTGTACCGCTGATCTATGCTGACACTTGAGAACACTGTCATCTGTACAGCTGGACCATGCTGACACTTAGGACCACTGTCTTCTGTACCGCTGGTCTATGCTGACATATAGGAACACTGTCATCTGTTCCGCTGGTCTATGCTCGCACTTAGGAACACTGTCATCTATACCAGCGGTCTAGGCTGTCACTTAGAAACACTGGACCATGCTCACACTTAGGAACACTGTCATCTGTATAGCTGGTCTATGCTGACACTAAGGAACCCTGTCATTTGTATAGCTAGTCTATGCTGACACTCAGGAACACTGGACCATGCTGACACTTATGAACACTGTCATCTGTACAGCTGGTCTATGCTGACACGCTGGACCATGCTGACACAAAGGAACACTGTCATCTGTACAGCTGGTCTATGCTGACTCTTAGGAACACTGTCATCTCTACAGCTGGACCATGCTGACACTTCTGAACACTGTTATCTGTACCGCTGGTCTATGCTGACAATAAGGAACCCTGTCATCTGTACAGCTGGACCATGCTTACCCCTAGGAACACTTTCACCTATACGGCTGGTCTATAATGACACTTAGGAACAGTGTCATCTCTACAGCTCGTCCATGCTGACACCTAGGAACTCTGTCTGTACACCTGGACCATGCTGACACATATGAACACTGTCATCTGTACAGATGGACCATGTTGACATTCTATACCGGTGGTCTATGCTGTCACTTAGGAACACTGGACCATGCTCACACTTAGGAACACTGTCATTTGTACAGCTGGTCTATGCTGATACTAAGGAACCCTGTCATCTGTACAGCTAGTCTATGCTGACACTTGGGAACACTGTCATCTGTACAGCTGGTCTATGCTGACACTTGAGAACACTCTCATCTGTACAGCTGGACCATGCTGACAATTAGGACCACTGTCTTCTGTACCGCTGGTCTATGCTGACATATAGGAACACTGTCATCTGTACCGCTGGACCATGCTGACACATAGGAACACTGTCATATGTACAGCTGGTCTATGCTGATACTTAGGAACAATGGACCATGCTGACCCTTAGGAACACTGTCATCTGTACAGCTGGTCTATGCTGACACTTAGGAACCCTGTCATCTGTACAGCTGGACCATGCTGACACTTAGGACCACTGTCTTCTGTACCGCTGGTCTATGCTGACATATAGGAACACTGTCATCTGTACAGCTGGACCATGCTGACACGCAGGAACACCATCACCCATACAGCTGGTCTATGCTGACACTTAGGAACACTGTCATCTGTACAGCTGGACCATGCTGGCACTTAGGTACACTGTCATCTGTACAGCTGGACCATGCTGATGTCATCTGTACAGCTGGACCATGCTGACACTTAGGAACACTGTCAGCTGTACCGCTGGTCTATGCTGACATATAGGAACACTGTCATCTGTACAGTTGGTACATGCTGACACTTAGGAACACTGTCATCTGTACAGCTGGACCATGCTGACACTTAGGAACCCTGTCATCTGATCTATGCTGACACTTGAGAACACTCTCATCTGTACAGCTGGACCATGCTGACACTTAGGCCCACTGTCTTCTGTACCGCTGGTCTATGCTGACATATAGGAACACTGTCATATGTACCGCTGGTCTATGCTGACACTTAGGAACACTGGACCATGCTCACACTTAGGAACACTGTCATTTGTACAGCTGGTCTATGCTGACACTAAGGAACCCTGTCATCTGTATAGCTAGTCTATGCTGACACTTAGGAACACTGTCATCTGTACCGCTGGCCATGCTGACACTTGGGAACACTGTCATCTGTACAGCTGGTCTTTGCTGACACTTAGGAACCCTGTCATTTGTACAACTGATCTATGCTGACACTTGAGAACACTCTCATCTGTACAGCTGGACCATGCTGACACTTAGGACCACTGTCTTCTGTACCGCTGGTCTATGCTGACACTTAGGAACACTGGACCATGCTCACACTTAGGAACACTGTCAT
This sequence comes from Protopterus annectens, assembly GCF_019279795.1. Classification (NCBI taxonomy): domain Eukaryota; kingdom Metazoa; phylum Chordata; order Ceratodontiformes; family Protopteridae; genus Protopterus; species Protopterus annectens. The sequence continues at coordinate 1,306,332,698 of NC_056747.1, forward strand.
CTGTACAGCTGGACCATGCTGACACTTTTGAACACTGTCATCTGTACAGCCGGTCTACACTGACACTTAGGAACACTGTCATCTGTACATCTGTACATCTGGTCTATGCTGACACTTGAGAACACTCTCATCTGTACAGCTGGACCATGCTGACACGCAGGAACACCGTCACCCATACAGCTGGTATATGCTGACACTTAGGAACCCTGTCATCTGTACCGCTGATCTATGCTGACACTTGAGAACACTGTCATCTGTACAGCTGGACCATGCTGACACTTAGGACCACTGTCTTCTGTACCGCTGGTCTATGCTGACATATAGGAACACTGTCATCTGTTCCGCTGGTCTATGCTCGCACTTAGGAACACTGTCATCTATACCAGCGGTCTAGGCTGTCACTTAGAAACACTGGACCATGCTCACACTTAGGAACACTGTCATCTGTATAGCTGGTCTATGCTGACACTAAGGAACCCTGTCATTTGTATAGCTAGTCTATGCTGACACTCAGGAACACTGGACCATGCTGACACTTATGAACACTGTCATCTGTACAGCTGGTCTATGCTGACACGCTGGACCATGCTGACACAAAGGAACACTGTCATCTGTACAGCTGGTCTATGCTGACTCTTAGGAACACTGTCATCTCTACAGCTGGACCATGCTGACACTTCTGAACACTGTTATCTGTACCGCTGGTCTATGCTGACAATAAGGAACCCTGTCATCTGTACAGCTGGACCATGCTTACCCCTAGGAACACTTTCACCTGTACGGCTGGTCTATAATGACACTTAGGAACAGTGTCATCTCTACAGCTTGTCCATGCTGACACCTAGCAACTCTGTCTGTACACCTGTACCATGCTGACACATATGAACACTGTCATCTGTACAGATGGACCATGTTGACATTCTATACCGGTGGTCTATGCTGTCACTTAGGAACACTGGACCATGCTCACACTTAGGAACACTGTCATTTGTACAGCTGGTCTATGCTGATACTAAGGAACCCTGTCATCTGTACAGCTAGTCTATGCTGACACTTAGGAACACTGTCATCTACCGCTGGCCATGCTGACACTTGGGAACACTGTCATCTGTACAGCTGGTCTATGCTGACACTTGAGAACACTCTCATCTGTACAGCTGGACCATGCTGACAATTAGGACCACTGTCTTCTGTACTGCTGGTCTATGCTGACATATAGGAACACTGTCATCTGTATTGCTGGACCATGCTGACACATAGGAACACTGTCATCTGTACAGCTGGTCTATGCTGATACTTAGGAACAATGGACCATGCTGACCCTTAGGAACACTGTCATCTGTACAGCTGGTCTATGCTGACACTTAGGAACCCTGCCATCTCTACATCTGGACCATGCTGACACTTAGGACCACTGTCTTCTGTACCACTGGTCAATGCTGACATATAGGAACACTGTCATCTGTACAGCTGGACCATGCTGACATGCAGGAACACAGTCACCCGTACAGCTGGTCTATGCTAACACTTAGGAACACTGTCATCTGTACAGCTGGACCATGCTGGCATTTAGGTACACTGTCATCTGTACAGCTGGACCATGCTGATGTCATCTGAACAGCTGGACCATGCTGACACTTAGGAACACTGTCAGCTGTACCACTGGTCTATGCTGACATATAGGAACACTGTCATCTGTACAGTTGGTACATGCTGACACTTAGGAACACTGTCATCTGTACAGCTGGTCCATGCTGACACTTAGGAACCCTGTCATCTGATCTATGCTGACACTTGAGAACACTCTCATCTGTACAGCTGGACCATGCTGACACTTAGGCCCACTGTCTTCTGTACCGCTGGTCTATGCTGACATATAGGAACACTGTCATCTGTACCGCTGGTCTATGCTGACACTTAGGAACACTGGACCATGCTCACACTTAGGAACACTGTCATTTGTACAGCTGGTCTATGCTGACACTAAGGAACCCTGTCATCTGTATAGCTAGTCTATGCTGACACTTAGGAACACTGTCATCTGTACCGCTGGCCATGCTGACACTTGGGAACACTGTCATCTGTACAGCTGGTCTTTGCTGACACTTAGGAACCCTGTCATCTGTACAGCTGATCTATGCTGACACTTGAGAACACTCTCATCTGTACAGCTGGACCATGCTGACACTTAGGACCACTGTCTTCTGTACCGCTGGTCTATGCTGACATATAGGAACACTGTCATCTGTACCGCTGGTCTATGCTGACACTTAGGAACACTGGACCATGCTCACACTTAGGAACACTGTCATCTGTACAGCTGGACCATGCTGACACTTTTGAACACTGTCATCTGTACAGCCGGTCTACACTGACACTTAGGAACACTGTCATCTGTACATCTGTACATCTGGTCTATGCTGACACTTGAGAACACTCTCATCTGTACAGCTGGACCATGCTGACACTTTTGAACACTGTCATCTGTACAGCCGGTCTACACTGACACTTAGGAACACTGTCATCTGTACATCTGGTCTATGCTGACACTTGAGAACACTCTCATCTGTACAGCTGGACCATGCTGACACTTTTGAACACTGTCATCTGTACAGCCAGTCTACACTGACACTTAGGAACACTGTCATCTGTACATCTGTACATCTGGTCTATGCTGACACTTGAGAACACTCTCATCTGTACAGCTGGACCATGCTGACAATTAGGACCACTGTCTTCTGTACCGCTGGTCTATAGGAACACTGTCATCTGTACCGCTGGACCATGCTGACACATAGGAACACTGTCATCTGTACAGCTGGTCTATGCTGACACTTAGGAACAATGGACCATGCTGACCCTTAGGAACACTGTCATCTGTACAGCTGGTCTATGCTGACACTTAGGAACCCTGTCATCTGTACAGCTGGACCATGCTGACACTTAGGACCACTCTTCTGTACCACTGGTCTATGCTGACATATAGGAACACTGTCATCTGTACAGCTGGACCATGCTGACATGCAGGAACACCGTCACCCATACAGCTGGTATATGCTGACACTTAGGAACACTGTCATCTGTACCGCTGGTCTATGCTGACACTTAGGAACACTGTCATCTGTACAGCTGGTCATTGCTGACACTTAGGAACCCTGTCATCTGTACAGCTGGACCATGCTGACACTTAGGACCACTGTCTTCTGTACCGCTGGTCTATGCTGACATATAGGAACACTGTCATCTGTTCCGCTGGTCTATGCTCGCACTTAGGAACACTGTCATCTATACCGGCGGTCTAGGCTGTCACTTAGAAACACTGGACCATGCTCAAACTTAGGAACACTGTCATCTGTATAGCTGGTCTATGCTGACACTAAGGAACCCTGTCATTTGTACAGCTAGTCTATGCTGACACTTAGGAACACTGTCATCTGTACCACTGGACCATGCTGACACTTATGAACACTGTCATCTGTACAGCTGGTCTATGTTGACACGCTGGACCATGCTGACACAAAGGAACACTGTCATCTGTACAGCTGGTCTATGCTGACTCTTAGGAACACTGTCATCTCTACAGCTGGACCATGCTGACACTTTTGAACACTGTTATCTGTACCACTGGTCTATGCTGACAATAAGGAGCCCTGTCATCTGTACAGCTGGACCATGCTTACCCCTAGGAACACTTTCACCTGTACGGCTGGTCTATAATGACACTTAGGAACAGTGTCATCTCTACAGCTCGTCCATGCTGACACCTAGCAACTCTGTCTGTACACCTGGACCATGCTGACACATATGAACACTGTCATCTGTACAGATGGGCCATGTTGACACTCAGGAACCCTGTTATCTGTACAGCTGGTCTATGGTGACACTTAGGAATACTGTCATCTGTACGTCTGGACCATGCTGACACTTAGGAATGCTGTCATCTGTACAGTTGGTCTATGATGACACTTAGGAACCCTGTCATCTGTACAGCTGGACCATGCTGACATTTATGAACATTGTCATCTGTACAGCTGGTCTATGCTGACACCTTGCAGTTGGTATAAGGTTTCTATAGGAAAACTGTTCCATTTCCTACCATTTTATTTAGAGCTCTGGCATAAGGAGGTAATGGTATCCCCTGAAAGTTCTAGATTGATTGTGTTAATTAAGCCAGTGCTGCGTCATAGCAAGAAACTCTGGGGAGTAATTGTTGAGCCATGAATGCTGAAAATCTGGCTTTCTGTGGACATAACATGCATTAAGAAGACAGCCTTTGCAAATTGGGATGGAAAGGCGCTGGACAGGACTGTCTGGTTGTACATCTAGACCCAAAAGAAGGAGGAACAACTTTACAATAAGAAAGATGTGAAGTTTAGCATGTCAGAACTCCCATAAGTTTGGCCACTTTTATTTTTATAAATGAATATACAAGGGCTGCATTAACCCAGAAGGAGGACTGTGCAGTATTACTCAGGGGATAGCAGTGAGCAGTGGCACGCCTTGCTTTTGTCTCTCTAATGTTTGGTGAATGATTGTGGGTATCTTACAGTACTGGGGATGGATGGTATTTGGGAGAATAGCTGTTAGATCTGGGGTACCAGTGCTGTTAAGCAGTTTGCATGTGAAAGAAAGACAGACAGAGGCAGACCAGTTATGGAAGGGGAGACCTTCTGTGCATACCAGGGAGTGGCAGTCATGTGCACAGGAAAAGGAAACTACAAGGAATATACATATTTGATGTGAGACTCTCTGCAGGTCACATGTATGTTTAGAACAACAGTGAGCTAACAAGGGCAGGCCAATATCCAAGCTGAGTTTCAAAATTAATTTGTTGTCTGCAGAATCTCTCTCTCAGGGGTTAGGAATTTTGAGATGCATCACTGGGCATTAATATTCCTAGTTACTTTGGATTTCAGCAGACTGAGCTGTGCAAGCATTGTTAGCAAGGAAGCTGGGCGAACGTCTACATATCTGAATGAAATTACAGACTCTTTGCTGAAACTTTCAGAACTGAGTGGTGGTACTGGATTGGGTATAGTGTTTAACCTTCCCCCCCATGCCAAAGTGCACACATTTAGTTATTTAGTAACTAAGAATAAGGCTTTTCTTTTGTATTATTTGGAATATATTTTTATAATTATTTGTTTTCATTTCAAATCAAACTACCACCAGGAGAGAACTGCAAATGCGGTTATTCAGACTTTCACAATTTCAAGCATTCCTTCCCTTAGACAAGAACAGCTTTAACTTTTCTATACACGTAGAGTTGCTACATTTTAAGTTGTATAGGGAATTCTACTGGTACATCAAGTAAGCCAGAGTAAAATTGTACATTTAAAACATATGGATTCTACCACTTCATCAAGTGCGCCCAAGTAAAATCATACATTTAAACCATAGAGATCCTACTAGTACATCAAGTAAGCCAGAGTAAAATCTTATGTTTAAAGCATAGGGATTCTACTATTACATCTATTAAGCCGCAGTAAAACTGTACATTTAAAGCACAGGGATTCTACTAGGAATTCTATTTTATTTTATTAAAAACTAACATGGTTGCACCTTGTGTGACAGTGGCTACTCTGGCTCCTGATGTGCATTTTGTGTTTTGTGTGGGATTTGTCCATTTGTTATCTACTTGACTTGGTTGGGTGTGCAGTTGTCTGCAGCCATGGTGTTTTTGCTTGAATTTGTGGACTTCCTTTGTTTTTGGAGATCGCTGGGCTGACCATGGCCATTTGGGCCTTCAAGAGTGGCAGTTACGCCGAATGCAAGTAGCTGAAACCCACTTTGGCTACTGGTTTTAGATTTTAAATTCTGTTGAGCCAGAGGGACTGGTCTGGGACTTGAGATATTGCTGGTGTTGAGGCTGGAGCTAGCGACAGTGTGGTTGGTCTGGATGGAGTGGATTGCTGTGGTCACTGTAGTCACCTTGGTCACTGTAATAATTCAGGCTTCAGGTGGTGGCAGTTATGCAAATGCAGGTAGCTAAAACCTGACTTCTGGATTTAAATTCTGTTAAGTTGGAGGGGACCAGTCTGAGACTTGGGTCATTGATGGTGTTGAGGATGGAACTAATGACAGTGTTGGTGGTGTGAATTGTGAGGATTGCTACAGTCACTGTAATCGCCACTGTGATGAGTCGAGCATGGTTAATGCAGCTTTAGTGCCTTCAGGTGGCTTTGACTCTGTTCTTGTTTTTGTTGTTGTTTATGTATATTTGTTTCTGTTTTTATGTTTGCACATGAGCTTGCAGAAATATAATTTTGTTCAGCTGTGCACTGTTGCTGTATGGTCTGAATGACAAGAAACTGAACTCGGACTTTGAATTTAGTACATCAAGTAAAATCATGCATTTAAATAAAGCATAGGGATTCTACCAGCACATCAAGTAAGCTAGAGTAAAATTGTACATTTAAAGCATAGGGATTCTACCAGCACATCAAGTAAGCCTGATTAAAATCATACATTTAAAGCATAGGGATTCTACTAGTACATCAAGTAAGGCAGAGTAAAATCATACATTTAAAGCATAGGGATTCTACTAGTACATCAAGTAAGGCAGAGTAAAATCATACATTTAAAGCAACGGTCCTTCAACTCCACAAGCAATATATACAGTTAACAGCAAAGTAATATACTCACACACTCACACACTCACATGGGAGGGGTGTGTTGGTAAAGAGAATGGTGCCGGTGAAGTGATGCTAGCATGTTAAGTCCCATGTGAAGGTTTATGGTGACTCACGGCATTTTACATGAATGTTCTCCTTAAAACTTTTTGTTTACTGACAAATAATGTATATAGAGTGTTGTCTGGATTTCTGCTCCTCTTTGTTATGCTCTACTGCTGTGTAAGGTTACTTCCCAGTGTTCATCTTAGATGCAACTCAGGTTGCCTTTCATAGAAGACAAGACAAGCAAAATTTCATGAGTATATAGATGCAGACAACCAAACAATGCTAAAGCATCAGATGGCTGCCAAAGCCACAACAAATCAGCACAAGCAGAAACTATGCCATCTTTTGTGGGATCAGATGGACATTATATCACCAACATCCAAGAGGAGATTCCTAAACTGAAGCAGCTGAGAGCAATGGAATAATATCTTAATTAACTGTTTAATACTATGTTTTAATGTAAGGTTACGATGGTAGACATTGAGTGATGTCGGTTACCACCTAGAAAATCCCTTTAGCACAATTAGGTATATTGCCATTAAATATTAACAGTATGCATATGATTCATAGACAAAACAAGGTGCTTAAAATGTTAGGAAACAAGTAGACATTTTTCTGCTGAAGAAACTTCATCTGGCTGAGGCATACATTGGCATATTAAAACAAGAATCCTTGATTGAAAGCAGTCATGTTTCAAATAATTCTACTCATTACTTCAAATAATTTTACTCATCACAGTGCAGGAGCAATGCTGTTGGGAATAAATGTTCCTGATTTAGTATCTGTAGGTTATTAGTTAGCATTGAGAAGGAGTATTAGTGTGGATTGTTCACCTGTGTAATTACAAACTAATTACTGGTTAAATGGTTAAATATAAGCTCCATTTAATGAGTATCATACATTTATAGATGATATTGAATGTTATCTACAACAAATAAAAATGACACCTTTAATTTTAGCTTCTAACTGGAATGCAGTAATCTCTCCATTGGACAGAACAGAAGAAACAGTGGACACATCTAAGATACAACCATGCTAAGCTATTCAAATAATTTATGGCAAGGTATAGCTCAAACCTGCTGAGTTTATTTACCTCAACAGAAAGGGTTTTCACATATTTCACATTGAACCTGAATGGTATCAAGAGCTAATTACATATCACTTACACGAGACATAGTTACCCGAGCAGTAGCAATGAATTATTTCCCATGGCCTGACCATAAACTGCTCAGATGTCAATAAAGCATCAATAGGTCCATTGTTAAGAAATGTTTCTTCTATGCACAGTAATTATTGCACAGAAATGAAATGCAATATGTAAGCCAGTCTATTAAGGACTTTTGAAAAAAAATGTAAATCAGTTTCTTTAACCTCTAAATGGGAAGCTATGAAAGCAAACATATTTACAATGTTTAATGCATACTGGAGTAGTAAAACAGATCATTGTTTCATAAATTAAAAGTAACTGATAGACTGTCAGCTGGATCCACAAACACTGTTTATAAATTATGATAAATATGAATGTATATACGGAAGAATCTTCCACTAGAAAGAAAAATTATTAAATATGAGTTAGAAAATTTTAAATATGCCATATGCAAAACAGTAATAAATGATTGTACCATGATAAAGAAGGAAATATTTAGCTAAATGATCTACTAAGGAAGTGGTTAGGGACTTTTTGGTGGCAGTATACATGATAAAGGGAATACACTAGAAAACAATGTTTTATTACAGCAGGTTCACTGCTATTTGGAAGAATATATGTAATGGGACAAATGTGTGGGATAATATACTATTAGAAAATGTATTCAAAGTGGTGAAACAAAAAAAGTCACTTTTATAATGCCAAATTTAGTTGTAATGATATTGGAAATATAATTAAAACATTCAAGATGAGAAAGGCTTCAAGAACATATTAGCTGCCTGCTACGTTTTATCACTGCTTTTATGACTTGTCAGATCCTACTTTGTTTCAGCTAATGTAACTATTTTTTATTGCCAATTGAGATGCACCTCCCTATAAAGCCTTATACAGCAAGAAAGAAAATAGGCAACAGTAAGGATTATTATAAACCCATCTCCCTGCAGAATCTAGATTATAAAATAATTGCAAAAACAATAAATTTAAAATTTATAGCACAGCTGAATGTAATATTTCACACATATCAGTATAGTATTTCTCCCACTAGACAGATGGCACATGCAAACAAACTATTTCAATCCACTGTTAACATTTTACAAAGCTTTTATTAAAAAAGAGACATCTTTAAATATTATATTTCACAATAGCAGGATGGCATTTGCTAGGCTTCATAGTAAGTTTGTAAACTAAGTTAGTAAATGTTTATGTGTAAATTAATTGTTTTTATATATTTATTAGTGAAAAGAACACATATATGTATTTTATATGTATTTTATATATTTGCTGTTTAAAGTTTTTAAAAGGATTTTAGGTAGGCAAAGTATTGCAAGCACTAATGCACTTTTTCACGTTAAACTAATTAATATTCATGAACCACTATATTTAACTTGATTTGACAAATTCAAATGGAATTGTGTGGTTTTATTGGCTTAGTTTTAATTAATTAACAGGTCAAAAGTATATAAACAGATTTGTTGGTATAAAAATTTTATCTGATGAAGTCCTGGTTGGACGAAAACGTAATTTGTGAAGAAGCGTTAATGTCGTTTTTTTGTTAATAAAATCAGTTTCAATTACTTGCTTGGAGGAGTTATCTTTGGTCGAAGGCACTGTGTTTGTGACTTTTGGGTTTTGGTGTAGTGCCTAGCACAGACTTAGCTTCATAGTAAGTTTATATGGAAATACCTGAAGCATTATAAAGTATCTGGTCATATCTGTGAAAAAATAAAAATACTGAGTCATGTATATGCTTACATTAAAGTTAACTCAGATTAACTTAAATGATGAAGTGAGGCTGGGATGCGCATCAGCAGCTACACTATTTGTGGCTTTAGTGGATCCACTTACTAAAACATTGTCACAGATATAAATAGAGTAAAATTAGCTGACAAAAAATCTTATGTTATTAGCCAATGCAGATGATCTAATGTTACTTTCAAATAATTATGTCAGAGAACCCCTGTGATAAAAAGTTTACTGAAGACATTTAGACAAAAATGGGTTACTGCACCAATGTTGCTTAGTCTAAGAGGTTTGAGTTAGGGCCTAAAGCTATTTCTGGAGTGTGACAGGGTATTCCAATAGCAAAAAAGACTGCAGTTTTTACTTAGTTATTGCACATCAACTTACTGCAAAATGCGGAAACAGAATTATGCTGTAGGTTTAACAAGATTAAGAAAAAATAGTGTTTAATTCCACTAGTGTTTGGGATGAACTCCTGACTATGGTCTATACTTACTGAGTTCTACTAGTGTTTACTCTATCTCCAGTGGTGTACAGAGGTGAACTCCTGACTATGGTCTATATGTACCAACTTCTACTAGTGTTTATTCTAATTCAAGTGGTGTACAACAGTGAACTCCTGACTATGGTCTGTAAGTACCAAGTTCAACTAGTGGCAAAGGTGGTTGGTTTATACGTACCAAGTTCTACTAGTGGCACAGGTTGTTGGTCTATATGTACCAAGTTCTACTAGTGGCACAGGTTGTTGGTTTATATGCACCAAGTTCTACTAGTGGCACAGCTGGTTGGTCTATATGTACCAAGTTCTACTAGTGGCACAGCTGGTTGGTCTATATGTACCAAGTTCTACTAGTGGCACAGGTGGTTGGTCTATATGTACCTAGTTCTGTTAGTGGCACAGGTGATTGTTCTATACGTATAGAGTTCTACTAATGGCACAGGTGGTTGGTCTTGGTCTAATTCTAATGATCGACGCTCACATAACTGATGTTCACACAACTGAGATGAAAAAAACAAAACTTCATAAACCTGGTGAGTTTCATCAGGGTAAGTAAATACAAGGTCAACTGTTAACAACACACCGAGATAAGTAAAACCCACCTAAGTGCTATGCCCCCCATGCCCCTCCCACACCCCCAACTTAATATACCAACTCAGGGATCACACTACAGTGGAGAAGAGGGCATGTTGGCCAAGTGTTTATTTACCCAAGTAAACAGTCATGTTCAGGTTTATGAAGTTTCGTTATTTTCATCTTGGTTATGTGACCGTTGGTTATGTGACAGTCGATCATTAGAAACAGACCCGTTGGTCTATACATACTGAGTTCTACTGGTGACACAGGTGGTTGGTTTATACATACCAAGTTCTACTAGTGGCACAGGTGGTTGGTCCATACGTACCAAGTTCTACTAATGGCACAGGTGGTTGATGGCGCTAATACAGAGGATGGGTGTGGACATCCTGGGGGAGGAATACAATATGAATATGTTGTAGCAGTCTTTCAGAGAATGAAGGTGGTGTGCAACCTGAGAATGGGCATGGTTTGCACCAAACTGCAGATGTGTGGTAGCTTTCATAGAGCAAGGGCACGGAAGCATGCATTGCATGTGCCTAAGGGAAAGACGCTGTTGCCACTGCAGTGATGCAGATCACATGCCCTCCTGCCCAGGTGAAGTATTAGGATAAATAGTAAACACGTCCTTATTGCTGGGTGCTGCTGAGGACAAAAACAACACTCGTAGCTACCTGAATGTTTGCTATCCCTGTGGATGGTTCTCACTCTGGTGGATTTGGATGAATCCCCATTACTAAGGAATGAATGGGCTTGAGTCCAACACTGCAAGCAAAAACAGAAACAAAAAAAATAATTATTTGAAATAGGCCAAACTAGCCAGTAGCACAATAATTACTAAGCACTACTGATTTTACTTTTTTTCTAACCCTAGATGCCTTTATGGGGACACACATGCTGACATCATCTTTTTTTCTTGGAAAGTTTCCACTTGCACATAATGCACTGTAAGGGCACAGCTGATGACCTTATAACATCCCAGTTTCTACTGTCAGGTCACACTTCCATTCACGTAGACTGGATTTACTGAGAAATGCTGCAAAGTTAAGAACCCTCAATCGGATTAACAGTCAGGCAAGAGCTGTTGGTTTAGCAATACCCATATTTAAAATGAAGTACTTACGAGTATTTCTTAAAAAGATTCTGTTATGGCAGCTAAGAATTTGTGGTAAGACACTAAAAAAGATAAAACAAAAACTGAGAAACTGGAAGCTCTCCTTTATGGATATGGATAGCAAGATACAATTAGTGAAAATATTTTAGTCCCTTTAAAGCATATGTTTATCAACCAGAGGAGAAGCTGTAGATAGCAATTAATAAAGAGTTGAAGGATTTTATCTGGGAGGGGAAGAGGGCAAGAGTCAAGTGGGATAAGGTGATCCTTCCAATAGCACAAGGTTGTTTGGGATTACCTGATTTTAAGGGATATCTCAGACTTATGCAGTTAAGGCTCCTATACACGGCACAAGCAGAAATTTAGAATTCAAAGTGGAAAAGGATGCTGAAGAAACAGGAGGAAAGCTCAAGAAATAAGGAGAGACTGGGATTTTGGATGCATATCCTTAAGGAGAATAGCAATAACCATACAGAATATAATATTGCATTCATAAAGTAGTAGACAGTATTCTAAGAACTAAGCCAACATGGAAATGGAGAAAGGAGATTCTGTTGATAGGGAGGACTACAATTAGGGGTACAAAGAATATGCAAGAGGATGCTGGAATTTACTGGAGAAAGCTGGCAAAGGAACCAAGGTATTGGAAGTAAATAGTTAGAGAGGGAAAGGTAACACAATGAGAAGACACCAAGAATTTATTTGGAATGCAAGTTAGAGACTGCCTTCCATATCAACGACTGACGTCAGAGTGTAGGCAAAGAGAAAGGGATAGGAGGATCCTAGGTGAAAGACTAGCACTATTAGAGTTTTTAGAAGAGGCCAGAACAGAAGCTGCTGTTAAAAAGGATAATTATTAGGGCATATAAAATATTGCATGATAACTATAGGAATCAATCAGAGAAGGTTAGAAACAATTTTGAAGAGACATTGGAAATGCAATTCACAAAGAAACAATGAGAGGATATATGCATGTCTCCCAAATATGCAACAAAGTCTACAAGATTTAGGATTTTTGCTTGGAAGTGTTTGCACAGGTATTTTTATAGCCCCAACTAAACCCCAAACAATTTGTCCTCAATTAGATTGCAAACGTTGGAGGTGTGATGGGTAAGAAAGAGGTAATAGGGAACATATTTTTTGGGACTGTAATGAGTTGGCAAACTTTAAAAATTCCCTGCAGACTACTCTGTCAGAAATACTGGGTGAGCAAATTGGTGTAACTAAGAAAATTATTTTTTGAGCTGTGATACAGGATCTGAATTGCCTAAACATAGTAAGGTCAACAGTATTAGAAATATTGAATATAGTAACAGAGATAAAAAACTGGAAGTAGGATCTTTAGAAAAGGGTAGGAGCAAACTACATAGAAAAAATGGGAATTGTGGGAACTATACATGCAGAATAACATTTTGGAGGAGGAATGAGGTTTAAGGGAAGGCAGGCATTGAATAAGCTATGCAATGATTGATGAACAATGACTATATAGAATATATGTGATGTATAATGTCTGAAATGTATTTATTTATTTATTTACATTTGTTGACCGGGAGTGTCCGACTGGACGTAGGTCCATTTTCAGCGGAGACCCGGGGAGAAAAGCTCAACAGTTAAAATAAACAGACAGTAGTTATATTGGATTACATAGCGATTAACAATTTAACATAGCAATTACTTACAACATATTTACAGATGAAGAACATAGTACATCAGTAGACAACTAGAATCTTTATCTGTAAAGTACATAACAGACATTAACAAATGTTACAATAAGAAGTTCCTGCTGTATAATAAGAACTAGGCTTATGAGCATCTGAGCTTGCTATAATCAAGGTAGTTAGTGGAGTGGAAAGAAAGGTAGTGGTTGGATGGGGTGGGTGATATTAGAGTGGGAGTTGCAAGGGCATAGCCAGCATGTTTTAGGTGCGATTTTAGTAAAGTTTTGAAGTGGGTGCATGATGGTATGGAGGTAATTGTGGGTGGGAGGGAGTTCCATAATTTGGCTATGGTGCAAGAGAATAGTGCTTCACCAGCAGAGTTATTGGCTTTAGTGATCTGCAAGTGATTTTTGTTGCTGGATTTTAGTGGTCTGGTGGTGCGATAGGGTTGGAGTAGATTCTGGAGGGATGGGACATTTAGTGGATGGTTTACTAGTTTATGGGCGAGTGAGAGTTGATACCATTGAAGGAGGTGAGGGAGTTCAAGCCAGCCCAGTTCAGCAAGTGAGAGACAGTGGTGACTATGGTAGGATGCCCCTGTGGCGAATTTGGCAATTTTGTTGTAGCAGGTCTCTAGCTTGTTTAGATCGCATTGCCTTAGGTTGGTATGTATTGGAGAGGCATAAAGTAGGGTGGAGATAAGGTGGGAATTTGCTATTGAAATCTTTGCTGCTTTGGTGAGAAGTTGCTTATTTCTGCATAACGCTCCTAGTTTTTTGTGGACTTTTTTATGGTCATGGATATGTGAATGTCAAATTTTAGTTTATTGTCTATTTCCACTCCTAGCAATTTGGTGTGTTCAGTTGGGTATATAGTGGTGTTGTCTTTTGCTGTGATGTTAAAGTGAAAGTTGTTTTGAGTATGTTTGGTGGGTTGGAAGATGAGTAGTTTAGTTTTATTTGGGTTGAGTATTAATTGGGCATCGGATAACCAAGTTTCAACAGAGGAAAAGGCTTCCTGTGTGACTTTTTGCAGTTTGGGTAAGGACTGGGCTGAGCAGATGATGGTTGAGTCATCTGCGTATTGTATGAGTGTGTCATGTTTGGTGGCAGAGGCTAGATTATTGGTGTAAACAGAGAACAGTAGGGGTCCAAGGATGGATCCTTGGGGAACCCCTATGGAGACAGGTAGTTGGGGAGATATGTCATTCTGCCATACAACGGATTGTTGGCGGTCAGACAGGCAACTCTGAAACCAGTTGGTGACTGATTGAGAGAAGGATAGGTTATTGAGGACAGAGATAAGTTGTTTGTGTGGGACCATGTCAAATGCTTTAGATTGGTCTAGGAAAGTAGCAGAGGAGAGATAGCCATTGTTTTTATGCTGAAGCATAGTGTTAGTAAAGGAGAGTAAGGCAGTGGTGGTGGTGCTATGGTTTGGTCGGAAACCATGCTGAGTATTGGAAAGGAGGTTGTTAGTAAGGAGGTAGTCTGAGACCTGAGAGTGTATGCATCTCTCTAGTATTTTGGAGAGTGGAGAGAGAATAGCTATGGGGTGGTAATTGGTTAGTTCTGTGGAGGGTCCGCCTTTGTGGAGGGGAATTATATGTGATACTTTCCACAGTGTGGGAACATAACTTTCTGATGGAGATCAGTTAATCAAGATGGATATTGGGTAGGCCAGAGCATCATCTGCGATTTGTAGGTATTCACTTGGGAGGTTGTCTGCTGCTAATTTGATGGGTTTAAGTTTAGTTAAGAGTTTTTTTTATGTTGGAGGTAGGTACAGGAGAAAAAGAGAAGGCAGTGGGGAGATTACTAGTTGAAGGTGTGGGTTGGAGGGGAGGGGGCTTGTGTTGTTTAGCTAGTGATAGTATGGTTTGTGTGAAGTGTGTATTGAATGAGGTAGCAATATTTTCTGAGGAGTGAGGGATGTTAGAAGGAAGGGTACTGACTTTACCTGGGTGGAGGATGGAGTTTATGGAGGACCAGAATTGTTTGGGGCTATGTTGTGAGGAGTCTAGGGCAGACTGGTATATGGGAATTTCTCCTGTTTTATTAGCTTTTTGACTCTATTGCGTAGTTCTAGGAATTTCTGTCTAGTTGAGGGGGTTTTGGTTTTGTGCCAGTGCTCCCAGGCTTATCCCTGTTTTTCATTTCTGACTTAGTGGTTTTCTGTAGGCATGGGAAATCAAGTCAATATGGTTTGTTTTCATTTATATAAATGTATGAGTACTTATTGCATCAGTGGCAATTCAATAAGGATGTTTTTGTTTCAACAAATAGGAGTATTAGTCACTGATTTTTTGTGATTCTTACAAACCTGCCTTCCTACATATGTATTCTATGCATGCTTCATGAGTCATGCCTGTCTCCTATAGTTAAATTATGAAGAGCAACTACCATCCACAGAGTTTACTAGGCAAATAGGGAATGGACATAGACTGTGAGGCATTTCCTTCATATCACACATACACTGCATGCACACCTAGGGACAATTTAAAGTCTGCAGTTCACCTTTTACGTGTCTTATAGAGCTATTGGAGTATTTGTAGAACTCTCTCAGAAAATAGGGAGGTTATGCAGACTCTGCACAGAAGGCACCACAGCTGAGACTCGAACCAGAAAACTTCTTATTGTGAAGTAATAAAGAAACACTGTGCTACAGTGTACATTCTTTACATGTGGTGGCTGAGGTCAGAGTCTATAACTGAGATAACATAGCATTTTTAAAAAATGAAATTTGAGTTTCAGGTCCTCTCTCAGGTAGTCCTTCCCCACCTTACTTCCCCTCATTCAGCCATAGTATTATATTTCTTGCCGTAGAATGCCTCACTTAATTAGTCAATCATAAGTGGCAGTGCAGATAAAAAAAAAGTCACTGTGCCTAGTCCTGCCAGCAAAACGTTTAATATCTATTCTTACGTCTTGTCATTGTGTCTAGTCCTGCCAGCAGAAAGTTTAATATCTATTCTTACGTCTTGTCAGTGTGCCTAGTCCTGCCAGCAGAAGGTTTAATATCTATTCTTGCATCTTGTTTAATAGCAATTTAACAGTAAATGAAACAATGCATTTATGAATCATGAGTATACACAGATTAAAGTATCCATAGAAATAATCAAAGTAAAATGGAGAAATTCAAATGCATACATGGTATTCGAAGAAATTACTTTACACAGTAACAGCCATTTAGCATCAAATTATCTGTCTTTTTATATAAAAACAACAAGCGCACAAAGGGATTTAACAGTGACTAGCATAGTAACCTATATCATGCTTCCCAATTATCTATAACTATTATTTTCTTTGCACAGATTTCCAGATGTTTAAATTATGCATTGTTTTGGAAATATACATAACATTCAGAACTAACCAAAAGTTCAGTAAATTTATTCCTCAGGGGAGAGAAAGAATGCAACTACAAATGGCTGTAGATGTGAATTCTTAGAGCCTGAAATGCTTAATGACCCCCAATGAGTATAAACAGAAAAAGAAGTTATGTCTTACCATAACATTCCATCTGTATTGTTGATCCTCGTTCAGTCGTTACGTACGGGTATCAGTTCAAAGCTCGGAACCAAGCCGGCCATTTTCCAAGCTCGTGTCAGCTTCAAACTCTCAAACTAAACTCTTACCCACAATTCCCCTCTCCCTGTTACCTCAGATTGAGTCTGCAAGTTAAAGAAGGTACAGGCTACCTCTGGTCAAATAACCTAAGAGATCTGGATGGTGAGATCCACTAGAAACCACAGGAGGGGGAAGGACGGACGGTCGTAATGACTGAACGGGGATCAACAATACAGATGGAACATTATGGTAAAACATAACTTCTTTATCTGATACTGTTAATCCTCGTTCATTCCTTACGTATGGGACAGAGTCCCCAGCTACCTCTATTCCTGGGAGGCTCTCATGGAAGGACATTCCTGAGCACCATAGAACCGAAAGATGCTCTTCCCCTGGAAGCCAAATCCAATTTGTAATGATTGATAAAAATATGAGGCATAGCCCAAGTTGCAGCTGCACAGATCTCATGTAAAGAAGCTCTGGCATGGAAGGCAGCAGAAGTTGCCACCGACCTTGTTGAATGAGCCTTCACAGTGGTAGGCAATGAGATATTACGTTGTGTGTAAATAAAGGTCACACAGTCCTTCAACCATCTAGCTAATGTGACCTTAGCAACAGCCGATCCTAATCTAGGTCCAGAAAAGGCCAAAAATAACTGGTCATATTTACAAAAGGGTTTAGTCCTGTTTAGGTAAAAATGGATTTGCCTGTGTATATCAAGGGTATGTAGGCAATACTCTCCTCTGTTTGAATGATTGGGAAAGAAAACTGGCAATTCAATGGCTTGATTAATGGACATTTCAGAGATCACTTTAGGCAGAAATGACGGATTAGTTCTCAGAGACACTCTATCTCTATGAAAAATCAAGTATGGACTCTTGATACATAAAGCGTGAAGTTCAGAAATACGTCTGGCAGAAGTAATAGCAACCAAAAACAAGGTTTTCCATGACAAATACTTGAGGTTGCAAGAAGAGGCTGGTTCAAAAGGTGCCATTGTCAGAACTTGTAGAACTAATGATAAATCCCATGGTTGAGTAGGTTCTCTAAAAGGTGGCTTCAGATGATTCACACCTTTTATGAAGGTCTTTCACAATTTATGGGACATAAGAGAGGAATCTTGGAGACCCTCATGAAAATTAGAAATTGCAGCCAAATGAACTCTAATGGTAGAGGCCGATAGACCCGATTGAAACAGGTCGGCCAGATAGTCTAGTATTATCGACACTGGTGCTGAAAAGGGGTCAACTTGTTTATCTTTCAGCCAATAGGTAAATCTTTTCCACTTGCTCAGATAAGTAATTCTAGTGGAGGACTTATGAGAAGCAATGAGAATATCATGTACTGGTAAAGAAAGATCATTCTGCCTGGGAATCAAGGGAATTGGAGTAGCCAAGCTGTTAGCTTCAAGCTGTTCAGGTTAGGATGAATCAGGTTCAGTGGATGTGAGATCAACTCCGGGATTGGATGGAGGATCCATGGTTGATCTAGTAGGTGAGGCCAAAGGAATGGGAACCAAATCTGTCATTTCCAATATGGTGCTATGAGGATTACCTTGCTCTTCAACTGCCGGGCTTTCTTCAGAAACTGGGGAATGAGAGGAAAGGGCAGAAATGCATAGAGAAGACCCGAGGGCCAATCGTAGACTAGAGCGTCCCTGGGTGACTGTCCCGGAGGGGGAATCAGGGCAAAGTAGTTGCTGCATTTGTAGTTGGCCAGGGATGCAAAGAGGTCGCAGCAAGGATGGCCCCAGTGGCAGAAGATCTCTGCCGCTATCAAAGGATTCAGGGACCACTCATGAGGTTGAAGAATGCACCTGCTGAGTCTGTCTGCTATCACGTTGGAACTCCCGGGAATGTGCGTTGCTAGAAGAAAATGGTTGGTAGCCATCGCCCATTGCCATATCCTCATGGCCTCTCGACAAAGGGGGTAAGATTTGGTTCCACCTTGCTTGTTGATGTACCAGACCACCACCATGTTGTCTGATTGAATCACAACTGTCCCAAATGGCAGCAGGGGATGGAATGCTTGCAACACCAGAAGCACTACCCTCAGCTCTAGAACATTTATATGCAGATGGGCCTCTGGTTGGGACCAAGTGCCTTGGACAGTCTGTCCCTGACATAGCCCCCCCCACCTCATCAGGGAGGCATCCGTGGTTACTGTGGCCTTGGGTTGCTGTGGAGAAAAGGGGCAAGACCATTGAGAGAGATTGTGTGTCATCCACCAATTTAAATTCTGTTTGCACCTATGGGTTACTCGAGTCATGGCTGAAAGAGGATGCTGAAAAGGGTACCATTGGGTGACTGGTAGCCATTGTAGAAGCCTCATGTGAAACCTGGCCAGGGGAACAATGGTGATGGAGGCTGCCATGGAAACCAACAGCTGTAGAACCGAGTGAGCCATGGATTTTTCCTTTGAAAGGATTGGAATTAGTTGTTGCTTTATCCTTAAAATTCTGTGCTCTGGAATAGCCGCTCTGCAGTTTTTATGTCCAAGGTAACCCCTATGAATTCTGTCGACTGAGATGGGGTGAGATTGGATTTCTGCCAGTCTATGGTTATGCCTAGCCCATGAGCAGCGAGGAGAGAGTATGCCAGGGCTTTTTCCAGTAGGTGTCTGGTGGGGGCGGAAATGAGCCAGTTGTCTAGGTACGGAAACACCTGGAATCCTTAAAGTCGCAAGTGAGCTGTGACAACTGCCATGCACTTTATGAACACTCTGGGGGCTGTAGAGAGCCTGAAGGGCAGTACTCTGAACTGATAGTGACTGGCTCCTACATGGAAGTGCAGAAATCTCCTTGATGGTCTGTCCACTTTTATGCGGTAGTATGCATCTTGAAGATCTATAGAGCACATCCAATCATCTTTTTCCAAAAGCGGGAGGATAGACTGTATAGTGACCATCCAGAATTTTTGTACTCTCACAAACTTGTTCAATACACTGAGGTCCAAAATTGGTCTCCAGTCCCCGGTTTTCTTTGGCACCAAAAATAGTCTTGAGTAGAATCCGGATTCTATCTGGTCTGGAGGGACTATTTGGATGACTCTCTTTCTTAGCAGCTTTTCTATCTCTAGGGCTGCTTCTTCCCTTTGACTCAGTGGAACGTCGGGAAGATTTTTTGATGGGACAGGACAAAGGTCAAATGGGATATGATAATCTCTGGTTAAGATCCTTTGTACCCAAGAATCGGTGGTGATGGTTAGCCAAGCAGAAGGGTACAAGGAGAAACATCCCCCAACCACCTCCAGAGGAAAGGAGTTGGGCCGCTCTTCAGGAGCACTGGTAGGATTGACCAGGGAAAGAATCCCTGGATCCCTGGTTACGCGGTCCCCCTCTGCCCCGGAAGGAGTGTCTTCCCTGTGAGTTTCCACCTCTGCCTCTGGGGGAAAACTCGGCCTGTGTGTCACAGAAAGGACCCTGAGATTTCTTGAACCATATCTTCCCACTCTTTTGGTTTTGGGAGAAAGCACGTTGAGGGGAAGAATAATGGACATCTATGACAGAAAGGGTCTTACCATCTTGTTCACATCTGGCCAGTGTGCTTTTAACTTTGGGCCCAAACAACTAGGATGGCTCAATGGGGGCATTAAGAAAGGAAGACTTAAAAGGTTCCGTGAAGTTGTACAAGTGCATCCAGGCGTGTCTTCTCAAGACCGTAGCTGAACCCGCCACTCTAGCTGCTCCTTCTGATGCGCGAGATATCAACTGCATAGAGGAGTTAGATATAGACCCAATGGTGGCCAGCTGAGAGGCCACTTTGTCACAGACCTCATCAGGCACTGCACCAGCAAAGGTTTCAGAGAGCTCAGAAACCAGATCCCTTTGAAGCCTGGTAAAATGTGCCATATAATTCAGGGACCTGATAGCAAAGGTCACTGAAGCAAAAGTGCACTTCCCTATCTTGTCCAGGGCCTGGGACTCTCTGTTAGGTGGATGGACAGTCTGGCTTTCTTCTTCTGCCAGATCCTTTTTTGTTGCAGCCACCACCACCAAGGCATCTACAGGAAGACCCTTGGACCAATGGGGATCTGAAGCAGGAGGGGACAAGATCTTATCAGGCCTCTGGGGAATAGCTTCAACTGTATCAGGGGCCTTCCAAGCACACTGCACGATGAACTTGACAAGTTCATTGACAGGTGGAGTAACCCAGGAGGTAGGGGGCTGGGCGCAAAAAGCCTGCAGGAACACAGATTCCTCAGGGGTCAGATTAGAGGGCTGCCAGTCACCTCTCTGTTTCAGGATTTCAAGGATACCACCAAAGGATACCTCAGAGGGTGACCGAGGGGATCCTTCCCCCTCATCGAAATCTGTGTCTTCGGTGAGAGACTCCTCTGTGGAGTCCATGTGTTTCCTCTTACACGAACTTTTCCGGTGGACCTCCTCAGCGGGAGAAGCTAGGGAAGACAACGGAAAATGGGATTCCTGAGAGAATATGTCCTGAGGCCCTTGCACCCGGCGTCCGCTAGGTGCGACTTGTGAAACCAGTGTACCAGAGCAGGGCGAAGGTATAGACAGTCCAGTATTGCCAGCAACAGCGAAAGCCTTCTCCATCAGTTGGAAGGCTGGTCCACCCAGAGAGGAGTGTATGTCAAGGACAGGGGGCACTCTTCCCCTAAGTAGCTCAGCCTGCCGTCTCAGAGTCTCTGGATGGCTGTGGAGCAGCAAGCTATGCGTATCACAGCTGACATCCTGGGTCATAGCAAAACTTTCCTGCCATGAAGGCAACTGCGGTTCCTTAGTGAGATCCATAAAGGGAACCCCAGAAGGGGAAGACTGTACAATATCCATGGACTTCAAAGGCAATGAAGGAGGAGAATAAGAAGGTGTCTTTGGAGATGGGTGATCAACTCCCAAGGAAGGATAGTTCCTGGGGGGTGGCATACCTCGGGCCAAGAATGCCTGGTCCACAAGACGCAACACGTCATGTTCAGAAAGACTTCTAGTGGACCTCACTGAGACTGAGGGAGAAACAGGCCTGTCCACAAAAGAGGCAGGCTCGGTGCCCATCTCATTGATCGCACCGAGGACAATGGTGCCAAGAAAGACTGAACTACTGTAGTCTGCACCGAAGGGGTCATCGGTGCCAATGTCATTGCCTGCACCGACACAGGGGTCGGTGCCGAAGTGGTTGTCAGTGCCGAAACTGGAACCGACAAAACTGGAGTCAGTAATAAAGGCCTCGGTTCCGAGGAACATCTCATTGCCGACGTGGTCAAGGTCTGCACTGACTGAACTGTCGGTGGTGATACAGTGGTAAAGGTCTGAACTAAGGAGCCCCTCGGTGCCGATATGTAGAAGGCTGCAGGAGAGGATGGAGACGAAATCACTAATGGAGCCGAAGGCTTCGGTGCTGAAGGTCTGGGCACTGAAAGCACTGGGGCTGACTGAGAGAGCTCCGGAGCCGAAATTTTAGCCTTTTTAGATTTTGGTTGTTGAGAGTCCCCAGCCAGGGACGAAGGCAAGGATTTAGCCTTAGTAGAAACATGCATTTTCTTATGGGCTTTAGAAGGGGTTGAGACCTCTGACCCAGAAATAGCCTCTGAAAAGGGAGATTTTAGAAGTCCCTTCAGTATCAGCTTGTTTTTCCTTTCTAACAAAGTTCTGTTAGAAAAGTTTTCACATATAGTACAAGGTGGTTCAACAAATAAATGGGAAGCTCCCAAACAATAAACACACAAAGAGTGTGCATCAGAAGTAGGCAGTTTGTGTCCACAATCAGAACACCGCTTAAACCCTGGACTAGCCTTTTTATCTGCATATTAACAAAAAGAAAAGTACCAACAATGGTACAAGAGAGTACCCGAAGGTATGAAAAAGAAAAGAAAGGGATTACCAATGATGGTAAGGAGAAATTACATCACGGTAAAAAGGATAAGTAAAGGACAGAGAAGAAAACCTGAAATTATGAACACTAGATGCGATAGGGCAAGAGACAATAAAACACTAACTTTTCTAACAGAAAAGTAATTTGTAAAGCAATTAAACAACAATTGACTGTACTTAGCTCAAGAGAAGTAGCTTGACACGACCGGATGGCAACGCAGCAAACGAAATCTGAGGTAACGGAGAGGGGAATTGTGGGTAAGAGCTTAGCTCAAGAGTTTGAAGCTGACGCGAGCTTGGAAAATGGCTGGCTCGGTTCCGAGCTCGGAACTGATACCCATGCGTAAGGAATGAATGAGGATTAACAATATCAGATCTATAATTACCTTTTTTTATGTGTGTTGTTCTTTATCAAGAACCTTTATGATGAAATAGTCAAAATGATGTAAGAGTAGAGAAGGCAAATTCCTAAAGAAAGTCGCATGAGATTACATTTGGCCCCAACATTTTATACAGTGAAGAAACTGTCTAGGTTAGAAAGTCTAAAGAGAAGAAAGAATGCTACTTCATGCTTTTCAATACTGAAGTATGAGCATTATTCTGTAGGGAGGAAAATACTCTTTGGGGAAAGGAAATAGAGTGTAGATGTCTTTTAAACAGTCATGGAACACAAGAAGCAAAACAGCAGAAGTTTAACATCAAATATATATGGGACCCATCTTATGAGACTGACAAAACAGAAAAAAATCTGTACAAAAACATTTGCAAACATCTTTCATCGAGGCATCATGGGAGAAGTGCATAAGTAGTTGAGTCTAAGCTGTTAGCCTGAGGGCATTGGTAACCTGTCTGTCACTGTGCATTCAAGAACCAGTGTGCTGACACACTTGTATTTTTGTCAAACAAAACTTGCAAATCTCAAATGATGTCTTGATAAAGGGAGGTTTGGAATCTTTACATATTAAAACAGTCAAGGGGATATGGTTCCATACACTCTCACAGACTAAGCAAGAATACTGCTGTATTTCCAAAATGACAAAAAATACTTTTGAAAAATGTAGCAAATCATCATGACAAATGAGTATATGAACCATTCTAAATCACAGCTTTAGAACTACAAGAAACTATAAAGATATAGACAAGCAAAAATATCTGCATATAACTATCACCATAGTCTAGTGCATATAATTATATAGTTCATAACTAAGTAAAGTATAAATTACATTTTATATCAAATTGACTGCTAATATGTTATGCCTCAACAAAGCATCATTATTTTAAGTCCCTGTTTGCTAATCTAAGAAACTGGCAAGAGTAATGTACAATCCATGATTCAGTGGGTGAAGCCACGGTTATTACACAAATGTCTGGACTTGGCAATTTTGGATACAACTCAGAAAACAGTCCTTACACCAGACACTTTTAAACAAAGTGCCATCTAGATTCAATCATATTATTGTTCCACAGTTGTGGAAATATGACAGTCTCTCCGGCAAATGAGGAACAGTGATAGAACAACCATATGTTTTAGTCAAGGGACTATCCAGAAGCTGTTTTATATAGCTTTGCAACCGAGGAAATGGACAGGACCTTTGGCTATTGAAGAACTCTGAAACAGCAATCAGATGCTAACATAACCTCCCAGAATAGGGAATAAGGGGGAGTGATTGCTTTGTAGCACACATTCTTTAAGGGAATGAAGGGGAGTGACTGCCTCATAGCACACTTATACTTTAAGGGAATAAAGGGGTGTGACTGCCTCATAGCACACTTATTCTTTAAGGGAATGAAGGGGAGTGACTGCCTCATAGCACACTTATACTTTAAGGGAATAAAGGGGTGTGACTGCCTCATAGCACTCTTATACTTTAAGGGAATAAAAGGGAGCGACTGCCTCATAGCACACTTATACTTTAAGGGAATAAAGGGGATTGACTGCTTTGTAGCTCATTCATTCTTTAAGGGAGTAAAGGGGGTGTCTGCCTCATAGCACACTCATTCTTTAAGGGAATAAAGGGGCGTCACTGCCTCATAGCACACTTATATTTTAAGGGAATAAAGGGGATTGACTGCTTCGTAGCTCACTCATTCTTTAAGGAAATAAAGGGGACTGACTACTTTGTAGCTCACTCATTGTTTAAGGGAATAAAGGGGAGTGACTGCCTCATAGCTCACTCATTCTTTAAGGGAAAAAAAGGGGAGTGACTGCCTCATAGCACACTTATACTTTAAGGGAATAAAGGGGAGTGACTTCATAGCACATTCATTCTTTAAAGGAATAAAGGGGAGTGACTGCTTCATAGCTCACTCATTCTTTAAGGGAATAAAGGGGAGTGACTGCTTCATAGCTCACTCATTCTTTAAGGGAATAAAGGGGAGTGACTGCTTCGTAACTCACTCATTCTTTAAGGGAATAAAGGGGAGTGACTGCCTCATAGCTCACTCATTCTTTAAGAGAATAAAGGGGAGTGACTGCTTCATAGCTCACTCATTCTTTAAGGGAATAAAGGGGAGTGACTGCCTCATAGCACACTCATTGTTCAAGGGAATAAAGGGGAGTGACTGCTTCATAGCTCACTCATTCGTTAAGGGAATAAAGGGGAGTGACTGCTTCATAATTCAATCATACTTTAAGGGAATAAAGGGGAGTGACTCCCTCATAGCACACATACTTTAAGGGAATAAAAGGGAGTGACTGCCTCATAGCACACTCTTTCTTTAAGGGAATAAAGGGGAGTGACTGCTTTGTGGCTCACTCATTCTTTAAGGAAATAAAGGGGAGTGACTGCTTCGTAACTCACTCATTGTTTAAGGGAATAAAGGGGAGTGACTGCTTCGTAACTCACTCATTCTGTAAGAGAATAAAGGGGAGTGACTGCTTCACAGCTCACTCATTGTTTAAGGGAATAAAGGGGAGTGACTGCTTCGTAACTCACTCATTCTATAAGAGAATAAAGGGGTGTGACTGCTTCGTAACTCACTCATTCTATAAGAGAATAAAGGGGAGTGACTGCTTCGTAACTCACTCTTTCTTTAAGGGAATAAAGGGGAGTGACTGCTTCGTAACTCACTGATTCCTTAAGGGAATAAAGGGGAGTGACTGTTTCGTAACTCACTCATTCTATAAGAGAATAAAGGGGAGTGACTGCTTCGTAGCTCACTCATTCTATAAGAGAATAAAGGGGAGTGACTGCTTCGTAACTCACTCATTCTTTAAGGGAATAAAGGGGAGTGACTGCTTCGTAACTCACTCATTCTTTAAGGGAATAAAGGGGAGTGACTGCTTCGTAACTCACTCATTCTATAAGAGAATAAAGGGGAGTGACTGCTTCGTAGCTCACTCATTCTTTAAGGGAATAAAGGGGAGTGACTGCTTCGTAGCTCACTCATTCTTTAAGGGAATAAAGGGAGTGACTGCTTCGTAGCTCACTCATTCTTTAAGGGAATAAAGGGGAGTGACTGCTTCGTACCTCACTCATTCTTTAAGGGAATAAAGGGAGTGACTTTTTCATAACACATTCATTCTTAAAAGGAATAAAGGGGAGTGACTGCTTCATAACTCACTCATTCTTTAAGGGAATAAAGGGGAGTGACTGCTTCGTAACTCACTCATTCTTTAAGGAAATAAAGGGGAGTGACTGCTTCGTAACTCACTCATTCTTTAAGGGAATAAAGGGGAGTGACTGCTTCATAGCTCACTCATTCTTTAAAGGGAATAAAGGGGAGTGACTGCCTCATAGCTCACTCATTCTTTAAGGGAATAAAGGGAGTGACTTTTTCATAACACATTCATTCTTTAAAGGAATAAAGGGGAGTGACTGCTTCGTACCTCACTCATTCTTTAAGGGAATAAAGGGAGTGACTTTTTCATAACACATTCATTCTTTAAAGGAATAAAGGGGAGTGACTTCATAGCACACTCATTCTTTAAGGGAATAAAGGGGAGTGACTGCTTCATAGCGCACTCATTCTTTAAGAGAATAAAGGGGAGTGACTCCATAGCACACTCTTTTTTTAAGGGAATAAAGGGGACTGACTGCTTCATAGCGCACTCATTCTTTAAGGGAATAAAGGGGAGTGACTCCATAGCACACTCATTCTTTAAGGGAATAAAGGGGACTGACTGCTTCATAGCACACTCATTCTTTAAGGGAATAAAGGGGAGTGACTTCATAGCACACTCATTCTTTAAAGGAATAAAGGGGAGTGACTCCATAGCACACTCGTTCTTTAAAGGAATAAAGGGGAGTGACTGCTTCATAGCACACTTATACTTTAAGGGAATAAAGGGGAGTGACTTCATAGCACATTCATTCTTTAAAGGAATAAAGGGGAGTGACTCCATAGCTCACTCATTCTATAAGGGAATAAAGGGGAGTGACTCCATAGCTCACTCATTCTATAAGGGAATAAAGGGGAGTGACTCCATAGCTCACTCATTCTTTAAGGGAATAAAGGGGAGTGACTGCTTCATAGCTCACTCATTCTTTAAAGGAATAAAGGGGAGTGACTCCATAGCTCACTCATTCTTTAAGGGAATAAAGGGGAGTGACTGCTTCATAGCTCACTCATTCTTTAAAGGAATAAAGGGGAGTGACTTCATAGCTCACTCATTCTTTAAAGGAATAAAGGGGAGTGACTTCATAGCTCACTCATTCTTTAAAGGAATAAAGGGGAGTGACTTCATAGCTCACTCATTCTTTAAGGGAATAAAGGGGAGTGACTGCTTCATAGCTCACTCATTCTTTAAAGGAATAAAGGGAAGTGACTCCATAGCTCACTCATTCTTTAAGGGAATAAAGGGGAGTGACTGCTTCATAGCTCACTCATTCTTTAAAGGAATAAAGGGGAGTGACTTCATAGCTCACTCATTCTTTAAAGGAATAAAGGGGAGTGACTTCATAGCTCACTCATTCTTTAAGGGAATAAAGGGGAGTGACTGCTTCATAGCTCACTCATTCTTTAAAGGAATAAAGGGAAGTGACTCCATAGCTCACTCATTCTTTAATGGAATAAAGGGGAGTGACTGCTTCATAGCTCACTCATTCTTTAAAGGAATAAAGGGGAGTGACTTCATAGCTCACTCATTCTTTAAGGGAATAAAGGGGAGTGACTGCTTCATAGCTCACTCATTCTTTAAAGGAATAAAGGGGAGTGACTCCATAGCTCACCCATTCTATAAGGGAATAAAGGGGAGTGACTCCATAGCACACTCGTTCTTTAAAGGAATAAAGGGGAGTGACTTCATAGCTCACTCATTCTTTAAAGGAATAAAGGGGAGTGACTTCATAGCACACTCGTTCTTTAAAGGAATAAAGGGGAGTGACTTCATAGCTTACTCATTCTTTAAGGGAATAAAGGGGAGTGACTGCTTCATAGCTCACTCATTCTTTAAAGGAATAAAGGGGAGTGACTCCATAGCTCACTCATTCTATAAGGGAATAAAGGGGAGTGACTCCATAGCACACTCGTTCTTTAAAGGAATAAAGGGGAGTGACTCCATAGCACACTCGTTCTTTAAAGGAATAAAGGGGAGTGACTTCATAGCTCACTCATTCTTTAAAGGAATAAAGGGGAGTGACTTCATAGCTCACTCATTCTTTAAAGGAATAAAGGGGAGTGACTTCATAGCTCACTCATTCTTTAAAGGAATAAAGGGGAGTGACTCCATAGCTCACTCATTCTATAAGGGAATAAAGGGGAGTGACTCCATAGCACACTCGTTCTTTAAAGGAATAAAGGGGAGTGACTCCATAACACACTCGTTCTTTAAAGGAATAAAGGGGAGTGACTTCATAGCTCACTCATTCTTTAAAGGAATAAAGAGGAGTGACTTCATAGCTCACTCATTCTTTAAAGGAATAAAGGGGAGTGACTTCATAGCGCACTCGTTCTTTAAAGGAATAAAGGGGAGTGACTTCATAGCTCATTCATTCTTTAAAGTAATAATGAGGAGTGACTGCTTCATAGCTCACTCATTATTTCATTCGTGGAGCACAATACTATGCTTATGCTTAAATACTACTGGTATTTCTAAGTAGTTAACACAGTTTACTTTTATGTATGGTTTATACACTGCACTTTCATCCAGAAATCACAAAGCTTCTTCTGTTTTGTTAGTGAACATAAAAAAGTGGTGCATTTTCCAAATAAGTGCATAAGTATGGTTTCAACATTCCAGTCAAAGACCATCTGTGAACACTGATTCCATGAGATTTGAATCATAAGTCAGGTTCCCAACCCATGTATCTAAATTACTTCTGAATGCATGCAGGTTTTTTAAAGATCTAATCCATGCAGGACATTTATTCTACAAAGCTGGATTCTTAAAGTAAAGAACAATTGCCTCAACTTAGTATTAAACAAACTGATATGCATTTTTAAATTATAGTGCCTTAAGTTCCATGAGAATGTTTTATATTCAAACTTACTTGTAAAACCGGATCATGCAACACTCTAGTTCCAAAGACTATTTTACTTCTTATACATTGTAAAGGAAGGTATACACATTAAGAATGCTGCACCTTCCTTTGTAACAGACATTTGGAATAAGAATTATTTTTTGATAACTCTTCCTTGCACACTCTCAAGACATTTTAGTTGACTCTAATTATAAATGCAAAATATATTATTCCACTCAAGTTTAGGTATGTTGTAAGTGGTGTAAAACACATTCGTACAACTACTGTCTCTAAGGTTAATATTCTTAATCATAGTTCCAAGTTGTCGCATAGCTTTACATCTTATAGCTTCAACATGCTTTCCAAAAGAAAGGTTTCCAGAAATGAAGACAATCCAATCTTTGAAAACCTCAACTTCTTTTAAAGCTAATTATGAGAGATACATTGGGAAACTAATTTAAGATTTCCAAGGTACATTACTGAATATTTGTCTATATTAAATCTTAGACCAACATATTCAGCCCAAGTGTTAACTTCCAACATATACATGTCAATAATTAAATCATCATCCTTGTTGGTCATCATGAAGCCAATCTTTAGATCATCAGCATGTTTGCTGATCCAACAATGTTTTTTTTGGAGAAAGTTGCAAAAACAATTTAAAAAAAGTGGCACCCCACAATGAAGGAATTCTTGAGTTTTTATCTTGAGTAACAACTGATTTGATCTTTGTGATAGCCAAGACATAGCCTACTTCTAATGTATGGGTTGATTTTTGTCTTTACCATTGCTTTATGAATAATCAAACGGAATAAAGAATCAAATGCCTTGGTTGCATATAAATACCAGCGGTTAAGCCTTCACTACAGCACAACAGATCTCTTGCAAAAACTCAATCAAATTTGTCAGTATTTTTCTGTCTTTTAGGAACTCATGATGAAAATATCTAATAGTTGCAGATTACCTCCCTTATTTAAAAAAAATCAATAACACACCAGTAAAAGCATTTACCAAGGACTGACATCAAGCTAATATAACATATTATGATCCTTATGGAATGATCATACCACTATTGTGGAGATCAACTATCAAATATTCAATATTTTATCAGCAATTACAAGTGTTGACTTTCTCTAGATCCCTGTCATACGCACTCATATTTTATAAATCCCAGAAAATGTAAGTCCCTTGTGTTGATGACTCAGTAATTGTGACAATTGTATAATTATCTTCATTTAATATATGTTTAAGTTCATGATATTTCTTTCCCAAATGTTGTCCATCCATTGTTGAGATAACATTTCAAAGCATTATCAGATCTTCTTGTAATGCCAGGAGTATTACTCCTTTGTCTACAACTTCTAAAAAGTCTTTATTGCCAGAATAATTTTACCAGAAACAAAGGCTGTTTAAATTTTGATTGGTGAGATCTGATAATATGCTTGTGCTTAAATGTTACTGCTATTGCACCTACTTTATACAAGTCATTTAGACATTTCTGGTATGCGTCATTATTGGTAATAAACTTAATACTTAAGCATATGATTTAATTTTCTAATACCCACTTTAGTCTTTTCAGAGTCATATGTAGCCACAACCTTATCCAGTATTCAAAAGGTATAATGCAGAGCACCAGGGATGTAATCTATCCATCCATCCCAGGATGTCTAGTGGAGTCACAGACACACACACACACACACACACACACACACACACACACACACACACACACATACACACACATACACACACACACACAGGCACACACACGCGCGCAACTTGAAGACACTCCTAATATGTATTTGAGATGGGAGGAAGGCAGAGACCCCAATGAAAACTCATGGGGTTATGGGGAGGGTATTCAGACTGTACTCCTAAGGCACTCCAGCCAACAGTAGAACCAGAAAACCAAGCACTGTGAACCAGCAATGCTGACCACTGCACCACTGTAAGTTAATTCAATAAATATAAAACAAATTAGAATAAACAGAGAAAATAAAATAAAAATCAGTGTTAAGCTTATTTGTCAGCCTCTCAGCACAAGAGTCAAGGACAAAACCAAAAAATAATGGAAGACAAAAGCCCAAAATCAGGAACAGATTTGAAACATTTGCGATACCTACTTAGAAAGTTGCTAGACTATCAGGTTTGACATTGGTGCGTATTTCTGAAGCATATATAGTATATGTCTGACATTATTCACTGACTACAATCAGTGGTTTTCCAGACGAAAGCCACTACTTTTACAAGGAACAGACCAACGGTATTAGGCAAAATCAAGAAATTCTGCAAAATCAGGGAGAGCTGAGATCTATGATAGTCACACAATTCTTGTAAACTATAACAAACTCATTCCCTATGAAACAAGCATAGTGTTAGGATTGTCTTGAAGAAATACACACTATGATCATAATACTAATGCTAATAATAATAATAATAATAAATCATTAATCTTCTGCAGCTGCATTTTAACTGACATGATAAACGTCCTCTGTTCTTGCTATCATGCATAGGAACGGTGTAGTTTCACACATAAAGAATAACCAAAACCATGCAAAGGGAGGAAGAAATTACAGAACAAAAATACGGAAGTTATGGTTACCATGGTTACAGAACACTTAACACCACAGATTTTAAAATCTGTAGAAATAAAACGTCATGCCACCTTTTGAGGAGCGAAGCAGAGACTGGGATATTCATTCAGCCTAGCGTTATTACTAATACTTATTACTTACCTTTCGAGCTGCGACATCATATTCCTTAAAAGAAAGCAAGAAATATAAAAAAAGTTAAGCAAGAAGAAATTCCGACGCACTCTAAACCAACCTCCGAAGATTCGCTCCGCCTTCTCCTATACGTGATTGGTAATAATAAGAACATTGAACACTCCTTTTGTATATTCGTATAGACAATTGGTCAAATTTATACAGGAGCTATGCCAATCAAAGAGAACTGTTCAGGTTTTCCTGAAGGTAAGACTTTCAGTAGAGCGAGAGGGTGTTAGGAACCGGCGTTGTCATGGTGACGTGAAAGAGTTCCCCTTTTATTTTTCCTTGTTTCCCCTTAATCTCGTTTTACCCCGTAAAGGCTGTAGGACATACATCCCAACCTATATGCATTTAAAACCAGAGTATCGAGCTTTAAAAATCGTAACAGAGGGTCCAAAAACAGCACTTTACTATTTTTGGAATAACATTCTTCCAGATACGAGGCAGAGTTTGCCTAACGATAACGAGCATTTATACACTCTTACCCCTGGTATTTAATACTCTATATGAAGAAAACCAAAAGGACTATGTTAAAAGCTCCCTCTGGGTACAGATCCTGGGCTTCCAGTCATTCATTTGTGGGGTGAGGGAAGGGGTGTGATGGCACGGCCGTGCGGCAGAGTAAACATGGACGGGCCAACATGTAGAAGGACGGATACAAATAAAAGGCATGCTTGCACACCTAACACTACTAACAAGTGTTTGGCAACTGTCAGCCTGGCAGGAAACCATAGGCTCCGTAGAAAACGCAGCGGGGGTGCAGAGGCCATGCGTACTTAGCAGCACGCCTCCTCTGAACCGTCCAGATTTACACCGCATGTTTGGTCTCTTCAATTTATGGCAAATCACGAGGACTGGTCACTAAATAAATTATTAAGAAAATGCATAATAACACGAATGCTGTTATTTTTGTAAATTTCTGAGTTTATAAGAGCACTTTTTTAAAATACGTTCCTGATTTGGTCCTTTGCCCTTTTGGCTTTATCCAGATTTTTCGTGCTAAGAAGTCGAGAGGCGCCCTCAGTACAAACAGTACCTCTGCGGGAGAATAAACAAACGCTGTCACAAGGTGGGCGGTTGAATTCCCTGAAAAAAGAGGGAAATTGCAAATATCCTGTGATTTTTACAAGAAAAAAACTCCATAAGTTTCTTCTAATAATGCTTCCAAAACACCTTATTAATAACAAGTGAAACAGCTGAAATAATATAAACGTGTTTGTATTTTCGCATTACCGAGATGTATCTGGTATCATTAACTACCAGTTTGTTGTACAACATTGCACATTTCTATACAAATGTCCAACTTTGAGCATCTGAAATGTTGACAACCGTAGGTATAATGAGACTATGAGTGGAGAAACAATATAATATAGGAGTAACTTGTCTGCTTGCATAGACATGCGACATCCATGAGGGCAAGTCCCACACTCTCCCAAAGGAGAAAAAAGGAGAAGGCAAATATATCACCCCATCATGTGGCAGAGCCATGGAGAAAGTGTATAGTTTTGTAAATAGTATGCCTCAGAAATAGTACACAATCGCCTTAAGTACCCAATTCTAAGTACAGTGAGGAGACAGACACAAATTTGAAGGTACCTCTTAGATCCAAGAAATTTCTTTATTTATTAGTCTTTGTTTACCAGGAAGTTTCCACTGAGAATTATCCCATTTTCCCTGGAGGCCCAGGCAGAATAGCTTTACGTATTAGGCAAGTATATTTAAAGACAAAAAAGAAAGACATTTTGTCATTTTGTAAAATATATTGAGATTACATGAAAACACAATTGTATGACTGAATGCATCTAGAAAACATTATATAACCTACAGTAGCCTATGAATTTAAGGAAATACAGTTTTTCCCGTGAGGTAGCTGGTTACAGATAAATTATAAAGATACTCTGTGGGTGTACTATGTAATGTGCTTATCACATACAGGTCCAAGGAAAGGTTGCAAGGGATTTAGCAGGAGGAAGATTGAGGTAGAGCGCTTGTATAGACCTGCTTTAAAGAAAAGAGAGGTAGTGGAAGTTATTTGAGAAATGGGAGTTTTGCAGGAAAGCAAATATGTAGAGGGTGGAATGGCAGTCTGTAGAAGAACAGTGTAAATGATAGTTGTGGGAGAATATGTAGTGAGATTTCTTAGTGACAGAGATATAAAATTGCATAGGATCATAGGAAGTTACTAGGCTAATGCCCTTATGACCCTTACAAATCTAGTCGAGTTCTGCCCTTGTTTCCATGATCAGCACTTATTGCTCCTGTCCAAGAGAGACACAGGTGGAACCCTGGGGGTGAATTTATGGTTACCCATTGAATCATCCAGATTGCGCTTGAAGAGGGCCAAAGAGGTCCTCTTCTTTACATGAATTGGGAGTCTGTTCCACAGTTGTGGTAACCTCTGGGAGACAAATCTCTCCCTCCAGCAGGGTCTATTAATGTCACATACCAGGTTAAGGTCTTTAGAGCGAGTAACCTATGAGCCACTGGACTTACAGATATACAGCATTTCCAGTAAAGCAGAGTCAGAGATTGCCTTATACGCAAGGCAGAGATTGCCTCTGAGTAGTCTGTATGAAACAGAATAGAATAAAGTGGCAGTGATTTAGCTGATCCACATAGGACAGATGCTGAAGACCTTGAATTGTGAGGAACTTGTGTTCTCCCAAGCTGCAGGTGCTTGGAAAGGTACATACCAAAAGGGGCATTGTGTTGCTAGTTCTTGTTGAAGCCCATGTAGGATGCAGCCTGGGATGTTATCAGGTCCCATAGATGCTGTGTTTTTGGCTTTAGAGAGAGCATATATGACCTGCTCTCTAGAGATACAAGGTGGGGGACATGTGGAAGGAATATCATGGGGTATGTGTGGTGGGGACAGTGGAGTGAAGTTTTCACAGAACCTGTCAGCAAACAGGTTTATGTCCACAGGTTGGGTATGTGGTATCATTAACTACCAGTTTGGCACATATCTAGGTCTTACCTTTTAGGCTACGGATGTAACTAAAGCACACCTTATGGCTGTCCTTAGTTGAAGACGCTAATTTGGATTTGTAGTTTGCTTTGGAGGACTTGACAAGAAGGCTTATTTGCTTGTTTAAGCTGACATGGGAGTATTTCCAGTTTAGACCACGCTTCCTCTTACTTTTGGACAACAATTTCCTCCTCTTGTCGTAAAGCCTCTTAACGGCAGTTGTCCACCAGGCAGGTTTGCTCCTGGAGGAGCTTTTTTTATCCTGTCAGGTACAGCCAAGTCAATGCAGTTACGCAGGTGTTTGTAAAAAGCATTGGTGTAGAACCAGGTATAGTTATCAGTTCCATCTGAGGGGGAGGTGTAGTGAAGCTATTTATACCATCCCTTAGAAGGATATAATCTGCTTTGGAGAAGTTTTTTAGTTTAGCTGTTGCTGGGGGGAGGAGGTCAGATGTGATAGTTACTTTGAATGAGACTGATTTGTGATCAGATCTGACAAGGAAAGACCTCACAGTGGGGGTGCTATAGCAGTCCCCTATATTGGTAAGCACCACATCCAGGATGTTGGCGCCCCTAGTTGGGGTATTCACCAGCTGGTCCAGGGCGTTGGAGTTAATGAACTCGAGGAACCTTTGGGCAAGTGAGTTTGAGCATGAGTAATTTACCTAGTCAATGGACGAGTAATTAAAATCACCCAGAACCTTGTATTCAGATGTATCTTGATGGATTCCAGTAGATCCAAGTAGGCAAAGTGGGTGTTCTGTTTCATGGAGGGGGTCCTGTAGCTGGCAATGACCTGAATAGGTGTCCTACTAACAGTTAATTGCACCTGAAGTGTCTCCAGGGAGTCATACTGTTTAACCAGTCTGGAGGTGTATTTATCTTTAATGAATATTGATACACCACCTCCTTTAGTTTTCATGCCTTCAGTTTGTGGTCTGAATGTGTGGAAGGAGGTGTAACCTGGTATGGCTGGGGTGCTCTCCACAACCTTGAATCAGGTCTCCATGACTGCACAGATCTCAGCATCTTCCAAGGTGAGGACTGCTTCCAGTGAGTGCAGTTTTACTAAGACACCTAGCATTTAGCAGCATAACCTTGAGGTTGTTTCTTGATGAAAGGTTTAGGTTGGGAATTTTGTCATTGTGACATTACTTAGAAAAGGCATTATGGGGGTGACAAGAGCCTTTGCTAGTAGCCAAAATTCCAGGAGTGACAGATGAAGACCTCTGGAAAAGCATCACGGTCTATCAATCATGTCATTCCAGGCTGACAGAAACTGGATCCCCTTAGAATGACACCAGAAACTAAGCCAGTTATTGAAGTCAATGATTTTCTGTTTATATTGTGGTATCATTTAAGGTGAGGGTAATATGCTGCTCCTGGCTAGGGACATGCCTACCTGTGACACATAATCAGAGAACTCCATCATGTCTCTCACCATGTAGTCCCAGCAGGTACATCTCAAGTAATTCATACCAGCATGTTGTTGAGCGACTCGAGTGCCTGAGTGATCTGATGAATCCTGGCACCAGAAAGACAGCTGACCATGACTTTCTCCTTGTTCATCCTAGTGTGAGGGACATCTGTGTGTCTCACTATAGAGTCTTCTGTGACTAAGATATTTGAAGTGGATGTGCATTGCCTTATGGGCTTTGTTGGTGAGACACGTGCTTGTGGTACTATGTATTGTGTGTTTTGGGTGTTATGGTTGGTTTGGTATGTATGTGTTTTGTAGATCTCTGGTGATTAGGTAGACATTTTGTGAGTACTTCCGCATATGTTGGTCTATGTGTATGCTCTGTGTCATGAGTAGGAGTTGTGGTAGGTGGGCTGACAACCCACTCTGTATTACTGTCTATTGCGTGAGAGAGCTGTGATTCCAGATTCATAATGTAGGTGCATCTCTTACAAATGGTACATGAATGATTTAAAAGTGGGAAGTTGTCAGTGTACATGAGGGAGTTCCTACACTGCCTCAGGTACACTGATGTCAACCAGGCTGGTAGGAGAAAAGAAGGGAAACTGTAAGTTCATGGTCCTAGGAATAATCTTGGTCTGGCTATAACAGCTGAAGAGGGAATACAGCAAGGAAAGGTATTAATAGGTTTAGGTATGAAGACCTCTGCTTTAGGTAATATTTGCAAGGCTAGAGAGCAGACATCTGTAACCGGAAATCCCTGTGAGCAGTAATGCATGATGCTGTATGATGCGCAAACAGGCATAAACAAGAGCAAACCAGTTCAAACCCAGTCTTTTTAAAGCCAAAAAAAACAGGAAACAGACAAAATTCAAATTATCCAATCAACACACCCTAAACAGAGCCAGGCAATGTACAGTTGTGTACTCTTACCATAAATGTAGATGTTTGAGTGTGTTCACTGTTGCAGTCATTACTGTAGGGTTCTTCCTGCCAGCAGCAGCCCCTGATCGGCCAGAATCCCAAAGTCTGTATCGGGCGCCAGCTGAGGTCGCATTTATCCTGACGTCAATGCACCGGAAGGTATAAGACCTCAGCTGATGCCATTTCCCCAGTTTTTCTTGCCCCAGAAGTCAGGTGCCCAGAAAGAAAAGACTAAAAAAGAAACCATGCCCAAAACCTCAGCAGCCAAAATACCTCATAACAGACAATACTCAAGGAAAAAACAAAAGAGGGGGTAGGAGGGAGGGTAACCCGGACTGCAACAGTGAACACACTCGAACATCTACATTTATGGTAAGAGTACACAACTGTACTATGTCCTTCGTGGTTCACTGTTGCAGTCATGACTGTAGGGTTGAGTCCCAAAGCTAAGAAAGGGTGGCTGGAGGAGAAACAGAGGGAGCGGTCACAAAACCTTGCAAAACCACAGAAGCAAAACCTGCCCTGGATTTAGAATAGAGAGGGAGGTTGTAATGCTTAGAAGAAGTATGTACAGAACTCCAAGTAGCAGCTACCAAAATATCCTTGGTAGGAACCCCACAAAGAAAAGCTGCTGAAGTAGCAGTAGCCTGGGTAGAATGAGTCCTAACATTAACAGGAACCGGATTGCCATGATAAGAGTAACAGAACTTGATGCAATGGGCAATCCACTTGGAAATAGTTTGCTTAGTGATTGCTTTCCCCTGAACAGTAGGAGCATAAGCGACAAACAACTGATCAGATTTCTGGAATATTTTGGTCCTGTCCAGGTATAGACAAAGCTGTCTGTGCACGTCTAGAGAGTGCAAAAGACTTTTTTCCTCACTTTGAGGATTAGGATAAAAGGTAGGCAAATGAATAGACTGATTCAAGGCCACTGCCGAAACCACCTTGGGCATAAATGTGGGATTAGTCCATAGAGATACCCTGTCCGGATGAAAAATAAGGAAGGGTTCCACAGCCATGAGAGCTTGCAATTCCAAAATTCTTCTAGCAGAGGTAAGAGCTAAAAGAAAAGCAGTATTCCAAGACAAAAATTTTAAATCCATGGAAGCTGCAGGTTCAAAAGGAGACAAAGTTAATTTCTCCAAAACATAGTTAAGATCCCAAGTGGGAACAGGAGCCCTTATACGGGGCAGAATATTCTTAGCCCCTCTAAGAAATTGTGTAAGTAACGGATGAGAAAAAATCGGAGGATCCGTATCGTAATGTGCAGAAATAGCAGAAGCATGAAGCTTAATAGACGAAAAAGATAGGCCCATATGTAATAACTCTGTCAGATACTGTAAAATCAGAGGAATGTTCGGAAAAGAAGAATCACCACCCTGGACTTGACTCCAGGAGCAAAATCTTTTCCATTTCCCTGCATAAGATTTTCTAGTGCTGGGCCGTCTAGCTTCAAGGATTACATCCAATACCTGTCTGGAAAGGGCAGAGGTGTTTACAGACCCTGGATCCACCAGGCAGCTAGATGCAGAGTCTTGACATGACTGTGCAGTATCCGGCCGTCCCGTTGAGACAGTAGATGAGGGATTTGAGGCAGAATCCAGGGAGGTTCCTGAACCAAGGTTATCAGAGTGGAATACCAGAATTGCCAAGGCCATTTGGGAGCCAGTAGAATCATGTGTGGTCTGTCCTGTTTTATCTTCAGAAGTACCCGAGGTAGAAGAGGAAAGGGAGGAAAAGCATAAACTGAGAGGTGTTTCCAACTGAATGAGAGGGCATCCACTTTCCATGCTAGTTTGTGGTAGGTCCTTGTGCAGAATGTTGGAAGTTGATGATTCTTAGGGGATGCAAAGAGATCTATGTCTGGACATCCCCAAGCCTTTATAATCATCCTGAATATCTGAACATCCAACATCCATTCGTGTGGATCTGAAATGCATCTGCTCAATGTGTCTGCCAGAGTGTTGTCTTTCCCTGGCAGGAATTGCGCCTGTAAGTCGACACTGCAGGTCAGAGCAGTATACCAGAGATTCATGGATAACCTGCACAGGGGGTAAGAGTGAGAGCCCCCCTGCTTGTTGATGTACCACATCACTGTAGTGTTGCCTGTCCGTATCAACAATTGTCCTGGTAGAAGAAGGTCCCTGAAGGCTATCAGAGCATTCTGTACAGCTAGCATCTCCTTCAAATTTATGTGCAGGTGCATTTGTTCCTTCGTCCAAACACCCTGAAGACATCTCCCATGCATGTGGGCTCCCCAGGCATAATCTGAAGCATCCACTGTCAGAACTTGGTTGGTTGGCGGAGGACAAAAAGGCTTCCCCTTGTTCTGTAGACAGGCTTCGGCCCACCAAAGAAACTCTCACTGGAGACAAGGCAAAATTGTGACCACTGTTTCCAAACTGTGGTAATGCTGAGACCAGACACTCTTGAGGTACCACTGAAGTTTCCTCATATG
This sequence comes from Protopterus annectens, assembly GCF_019279795.1. NCBI lineage: Eukaryota > Metazoa > Chordata > Ceratodontiformes > Protopteridae > Protopterus > Protopterus annectens. The sequence goes on from NC_056747.1 coordinate 1,306,372,446, forward strand.
CAGCCTTGCATATGGTATTAGCAGAATGCAGGAGGTCATGTAACCCAAAGTCTGCAGAATTTTTCTTGCAGTCAGCTGTTTCATTGAAGCCAGGTGTCGGAAAAAAGAAGCCAGTTGCACTTTTTTGTCTGGTGTCAAGGAAGCCATCTGGGTTGAAGTACTCAGAAGAGCACCCAGGAAAGTAATCTGTTGTGTGGGTACCAGATTTGATTTCTTTAGATTCACTGTGAAACCGAGGCACAGAAGAAGACACTGCACAAAAGCTAGATGCCGAAGTAGAGTGTCTTTGTCGTCCACTTGAAGAAGACAGTCATCCAAATAAGGGTAAATTTGAATCCCTGACTGTCGGCAAAATGCCATTACTGGTGCCAGGCACTTTGTAAAGACCCTGGGCGCAGTAGATAAGCCAAAGGGCAGCACAGAGAACTGGTAATGTTTTGAGCCCGCTTTGAAACGCAGATACCTTCTGCACTCTTGCCTTATAAGAACATGTAGGTAAGCATCTTTTAAGTCCAAAGTCACCATCCAAGCGTTCTTGCCCAACATAGGCAGCAGCTGCTGCAGAGTGAGCATCTTGAATTTTGGTATATCTAGGAAGGTGTTTAGTACAGAGAGGTCCAGGATTGGTCTCCACGAATTTTCCTTCCTGGGAACCAGGAAAAGTCTGGAATAAAAACCTTGCCCTATTTCTAAATTTGGTACCAATTCTATGGCCCTCACAGCCAGGAGGGACTGAACCTGCCATTCTGTCTCTGCCCTCTGATGATTTGGCAGTTCTGGCCAACTGTTCGGTTTTGGCATAGTGTGGAAATGAAATCTGTAACCTCTTGAGACTATGTCCAAAACCCATTTGTCCCGTGCTATGTGGCTCCAATTTTGATAAAAAAAAAGAAATCCTTCCCCCCAAAGGAGCTTCCAGGAGAGGAGCCCCTGGAACCAGAAAGGGAGAGTCATAAAGACTGTTTTCGGTAGGGTTGAGACTTATCTTCACCTCCCTTGGGAGAGGGGGCACTCCACTGCCTATTCCTAAAATGGGACTGTGACTGTCCCCTACCTCTGGAATGCATGAATCTGCTTCTCTGAGACCTGTCCGAGCCCAGAAAGGACCAAGGTTTAGTTGGCCAGTGTCTGCTAAATCTAGGAGGTTGCACTTGTAGAAAATCCTTAACCGTCTGCATAGATTTGGCTTTGTCTTCCATTTTCTTCAATACCTCTTCAGCTTTGGACCCAAACAGAACATCGTGCTGCAAAGGGGCATCCAAAAGTTTGGCTTTAATCTGATCTGGCAAGCTTTGATCTCTTAACCAAGCATGTCTTCTAATAACAGCGCCAGTTGTTGCAGCCCTACAAGAAGCTTCCAAAGAATCAAAACCACAATGCAGGGTATGTTTACCCACTTGTTCAATAGCATGCAATAAATCCTGTAACTCCTGATTATCCGCACCAATAGACACAGCTGACATCTTTTGTTGAAATACAAACAAAAGGTATTGCTGATACTTCAGCATATGAAATTGACAGTTTAAAGCCCTAATAGACAATGTAGCAGAAGTATAAACCTTTTTACCCCATCTCTCCAAAGCCCTGGACTCTCGGTCAAAGGGAATAGGATTTTTAGCAGAGGCCGCTTTAAAACCCTTAGGACCCTGAGAAATTGTTTCCGGATCAGGCAAAAGATTTTTAAAAAGAAATTTATGAGAATCTGGAACCCTATAATACCTATCCGGTTTGGCCGGAGTAGGGGGAAAAGAATCAGGAGAGAGAGAAGCTTCTGTAAAAACATCATCAACAATGTCCAATACAGGGGGAATAGCCAGAGGCTTATGCTGTGGGAGAAGAAGAAAATCCCTAAGCCTTTTCTTGGATTCAGAGAATTCCTGCCCTTCCCAGGGAAAATGCACCCTCATATCATGCAAAGTTTCACCAAAAGAATAATCCTCAGGAGGAGAGGTGGAAGGAAAGGAATCTTCAGCATCAGAATCCTCATAAAGAGGAAAAGAATAATCCTGCTCAAGGGAAGAAGCAGAAGAAACAGAAATTTGGTCTGAAGAATCATAATCGGACTGTAATCCAGGCTTCTTGTCAGGAGGGTGATGAGAACCCCTGATCATAGTTAAGAGATCTTCAGCCATCCTAAGCATCTGCCTCTGAGGCCTAGGACTCTGATCAAAAGGTGGCTGTGCTAGCCACTTCACTTTAGCTGGAGCCTTAGACTTTGACTTAGCATGTAAACCTGAATCCACATTTACAGGAATCTGTGAAGGCCTGAGAACTCCCTCAGAAGCCGGTACCTGCCTACCGGCTCCAGACCCAACTGAGGGAGCAGTATCTGAAGGTCCAGTCCCTGGCAATTCTGAAGACCCCATTAACTCCACACTGGAGTTGGTACAGGCAATTGGTTCAAAAGAGGCGGACGACAGGGGCTGCAAAGGTGCCTCATTGACGACCGTCGAACCAGCAACTGGCAATAACTGAGTAACATCCTTTGCTGTGAACCTTGGAGGCCTTTCTGCATCCCTGTGCCTCTTACACACCCCAGAAGCTGGAAAAGAATCTGAAGGCATGTTATAATTAAACCTTTTTCCAAAATAGTAAAAGGCAAAGTTATATCTACGCCTAATAGTACGCTGATTAAATCTAGCACAAAACACACAATTAGCAACGTCGTGGTCAGGACCCAGGCAAGGAATACAGGAAGAGTGAAAATCCCTATGAGGTATTTGCTTCCCACAAGAAATACAATTATTAACTTTTTCTGACATCTGACTGGAGCAAGAAAAAGACCTCCCCAACGGGGTACTTATCTGTAAAAAATGAAAATCCTGGGATTAGATCCAAAAACAAACAGGAACAGGCCAACCGGCATCAGTGAACTGCAAAGGGCACTGCGCGGCAAGAAAGACTGGGGAAATGGCGTCAGCTGAGGTCTTATACCTTCCAGTGCATTGACGTCAGGATAAATGCTACCTCAGCTGTCACCTGATCCAGACTTTGGGATTCTGGCCGATCGGGGGCTGCTGCTGGCAGGAAGAATCCTACAGTGATGACTGCAACAGTGAACCATGAAGGACATCAGTAACTCTAGCTAGATCAGTCCAAACTGTACCTTCCTGCAACGAGAGTACAGGAGGCCTCTCTAGACAAATGATGAACTGTTTTAGAATCTCCAAAGGTCACAAATAGTACTAGAGTCAGCAAAAACCTGAATCTAGTCTATGCTAGTGTTTTTCAAGTGCAGCAAACAATAAAATGAACCAAACAAGCAGATAAGCAGTAATTGCAGTTGTTAGAGGAATTCAATTAGCAGACAATCTAAAAAATGCAGTAAAATACAGTTGCATAGTTTAAACAAACAGATATGCAACAAATATTATTGTAGTTAATCAGAAATTTCAGAAAACAGTTGAAAATAAGGACTTATTTGTAGTCTCTCAGCAGGTATTTGAAAACAGTAGAGCAAGGCAGAAGGCATAACTCACTGCAGCTTTGAGCAAACAAGCACAAACCAGTTCAAACCCAGGTTTTTAAAGCAGAAAAACAGGAGACAACCAACGTTCAAATTGTCCAATCAAAACACCCTAAACAAAGCCCTGCAACATGAACTCTAGCTAGATCATCCAAACTGTGCCTTCCTGCCACAAGAGTAGAGAGTGGCCTCTCCAGACAAAAGATTAACTGTTTTACAAGCTCCAAAGGTCACAAACAGTACTAGATTCAGCAAAAACCTAAACCTAGAATATGCCTAAGATTAGGGTGCAGAAATGTTAAGTAAAGGGAGTGTAACTTTGATGATGGAGTTTAGGTTGAGTACAAGGTGGGGTTAGCCTGGGCTAGTTTACCAACTTTGCAAGTCCAAAGTTCCAATGTTTCAAGCATAGATTTAAATTGCTATAACTTAGGAGAAGCCCTATGATTTTTTGTGCTCAGATTTAGCCTTGGTTCTCCTAGCTCTTACTGATGTTCCTCATAAAGTCTGTCCTGTCTGTGGATATTTACCTTATTAAATGTGTTAACTAAGCCTATACACAAATTCCCTAATGCTAACTATATAGTGTCTAATACATTGACCTTATGTAGTGAACATAAGAAACTGCCCCTCATTCTTACCCCCTGTTGTGATTTGTAATGTTTGGATGTTGGCAGCTATGGTTTCAAGTATTTCATACATGGCTGCTATAGCATGATTTAAGGTTTGCATTGGTTACTAAGTCATTCTCTGCCTTAAACAAATTTATAAAGTCAACAGACTACTTAACTAGGACAGTACCATGCAACAGCATTTAACCTCATTGTAACTTTGGATCCAGTGCATTTGTTTGCCTTGCATGCATGTGGTTTACCCTAGATAAATGCAAACCGCATCCACCAGCAGTGCAATCACAAGAAGTGGTGCAGCAGGGGGTTAAAAATGAGAGAGGGCCAAGGAATCACCAGCACAGTGGGAACGTAACATGCTGAGGAGGACAGGATGGCAGGAAGTGGGTTTAAGAGGAGGAAGGAGAGAGGGATCATGTAAAAATAAAGGTTGGCAGCAAAAGGACAGGGGTGAACAAAGCCACATCACAGGGTAGGATCACATCAGAAATGCGAGCAGATATGGGGGTATGGCAAGAGTTCTTCAGGGTGTTTAATAGGGTATTACTCTGGCAGCAAAGAACAACTAGCCCAATTGTTCACAGACAAAGCAGGAAGCATTGGGTTTGGGGGATTTCTGAAGGGCAAATGATTTGCAGAAAAGTGTCCTCAGGAATGGAAAAAGGGAAGAGAGGTCCATCCATTGATGAATTTCTTATGTTACAATCCTCTAATGTATTATGTGGCTGTAACCATGAATACAAGAACATGTAACTTTCATTTTGTTTGGTTTGCCTTGTGTAAGTTTAGGTATGGGTGAAAAAGATCATCAGACAAGACTAGCTACTAAAATAACAAATAAATAAATATGTAGTGCTGTAAAAATTAAGTTCAGTACAACAGCAATATCTACGGCCACTCGTAGGTCAATGAACTTGTATATGGAAAAGAGAAAGCAATATTTTTTAAATAAATGCAGCATATAGTGTGTAGCACTTAGTATAGTTAGTGCTACACCAAGAAGAGTACTTAAAGTTACGACAGCACATAGTATAGTTACTACACTAAAAGCAGTACTTAAAAGTACACCAACACTTAGAATAGTTACTACACCAAGAAAAGTAATGAAAGGTACAACGGTACTCAGTATAGTTACAAAACAAAGAAAGTAATTAAAGATACAACCGCACTTAGTAATAGTTAACACACTAAGAATGGTAATTAAAAGTACGGCAGCACTTAGTATAGTTACTACACCAAGAAGTATAATTAAAGATACAACCGCACTTAGTAATAGTTAACACACTAAGAATGGTAATTAAAAGTACGGCAGCACTTAGTATAGTTACTACACCAAGAAGTCTAATTAAAGATACAACCGCACTTAGTAATAGTTAACACACTAAGAATGGTAATTAAAAGCACGGCAGCACTTAGTATAGTTACTACACCAAGAAGTCTAATTAAAGATGCATCAGCAGTTATTATAGTTACTACTCTAAGAATAGCACTTAAAGGTACAGCAGCATTTAGTATAGATTTTACACCAAGAATAGTACTTAAAGGTATAGTAACACTTAGTATAGTTACTACACCAAGAATAGTACTTAAAGGTATCGTGACACTTAGTATGGTTACTATACCAAGAAGAGTAATTAAAGTTATGACAGAAATATGTTGACAACACAAACCCAGATGTACATATACCTAGACACTCACACTACTCAGGAGGTTTGTAGGGCTCATACTTATACATGTAATGTTAGATCTGATACTCTCACTATTTGAGTTTTGATAGAAAGCAAAAGCTAATGTGTGATACTGACTATAAGCAGAAAATACTATGGTAAACAGGGTTTCTATTAGAAAACCGAACGCTTGAAATGTCGAATGTCATATGGTCGACACCATATGATCGACATTTCAAGAGCTCGAAGGTTGAACGTAATGGCAGAATGAGAGAATTTTCCTTTTCTGCACTGAAGTGCGGTCTCAGAGTTGGTATATTTAAGTAGGGGGGTGTGGGGGGCACAGCCCCCACATGGTGGGGGGTGAAGGATAGCTGGCCCCCCTGCTCGCACCGTTAAGGTAAGTTTTTCTTTTTTTTTTTTTTTTAATTGTATATTCAGTCTTTCAAACTTTAACCATATGTTGTCAAACATATGGGATTCGAAGTTTTGAAAGTTCGAATATATAATATAGACCTGATAAACAGACATGGATATAAAGATCTGCTGGTATGGTGCAGTTTACTTACTGAAACCTCATGCAAAAAAGGAATAGTCCTTATGTGGAAAGACAGGGTCCAAGTCCTGTGTTGATCATGGTCCATATAAAATTGTCTGATGAGTCTTTTTATGGAAGGAGGAGAAACTGCAAAAAGCAGACAAAAAGGAGAGTCTACCTTGAAACCTTTGAGTAAATGCAGTATTTCTAAAGAAAACATTGACAGATGCATGTCTGATTCAAGATAAAATCCCTTCATTTAGCTTTAGTAGTTAGGAAGCATTTTTGGATCAGATTAGTGTTCCCAGGAGTTTAGTGAATACAGGGATGTAATTGCTTCACAGGTTTAGGCAATGATGAAGACGTTTTGCTTCCTATTGTCTCTTTGTGAAAAGTGATGGATAGAGAATAGTAGGAAACTATAATGGGAATGTTTGTTTTCTGATGGTGTGTTTTCATTGTACTTTTGTAGGGTTTCTTTTGACCATTAGGGAATCTCTGGCCCAGAATGGTATGGGAGTTGGCAAGTTAAAAATCAGTTATCCAAACACAGGGGTTGCTTAAACTAATGGCCAAGGATCACTGCCACAGTGCTGTTGATGTTGACTTTGACATCAGAAGAAGCACTTACTGTAAACTGTCTCCAGATTTAATCAGGCATTGTTGGCTGTACCTTGCCAGGCTTGTTAGATGTTGTTGGCAAATCATCAAGACATCATGTCTGTAAAGAAGGAATGGATGCAATCTAAACTCTGCACATGTCTTATATCTCATGTGAACAACACAGGCACCACATATCACAAATAAAGACACCTGGGACCAGGCAGAAGTTTTATGTTTTTTTTTACTTTTTCAGAAACTATATATAAGATCATGTCTTACTGGGTGAGTGTGCGTGCTACTATGCACACATTACAGTTCAGAAGCTACAGTTTTCTCACTTTTAATTAATTTTCTGTGGGAAGCAAGTATCCTCAGTAATAAAGACAATACATTTGCAAAATATGTGGTTCAAAATGCTACTTTGTTTTCAAGCTTACAGGTTCACTGTGGGAGTTTTCTTGGGTAGTCGGGATATTATTTCTAGGGTTTGCAAGTCTGTAGCTGTGGTTATTAAGGCTTAGTTACTTAGGGTTTTTAAGGCTGACCATCCATCTTTCCTGGACTATGTGGCTATCCCTCCTTCTAAGGGAATGTGACTGGTCATCCAATTCTCTACAGCCGTGAGGTTGGTTAACTATCCCTCTACATGTATGTGACTGGTTATTCTCTCCTTTGGGGTACGGGGGGTAGCCATCAATCCCTCTAGAGATAAAGGGCTGGTCATGCATCCTTTTTGGGGTGTTTGTCTATCCCTCCATGGAGGAGTATGTACCTGATTTTTCTTCCCTGTAGGGGGTATGATGGCCCTCGTCATCCATCCCTCTCGGTGTACAGGACTGGTCATCTAGGGGTAAGAGGGCCTGGCCCTACATCTCTGTAGGAGTATGAGACTGGTCATCCATATCTATAGAGTAAGGGACTGTATATTCATCTGTCCAGGTGTAGGGGCTGGTCATAAATATTTCTAGGTATATGGGCAAGGTCATCCATCTCACTAGTCTAAGGTTATACAGTTGGTCACCCATCTGTCTTTGGGCATGTTTCTGGTCACCCATATCCCCAGGGGTATGTGTCTGATCACCCATCTGTATAGGGGTATGCATCAAATCTAATCATCCATTTCTCTAGGGATATGTATCTAGTCATCCATCTCTCTCTCTCTAGGAGTATGTGTCTGGTCATCCGTCTCTCTCTGGGTATGTGTCTGATCATATATCTCTTTGGAGGTATGTGATTGGTCACCCATCTCTCTAGGGGTATGTCTCTGGTCATCCATCTATCAGGGAATGCGTGTGGTCATCCATCTGTCTAAGGGAATGTGGACATCTCTCAGGTTATGTCTTTGGTCATCCATCCCTCCTTCTACAAGTAAAGGGTTTTCCATGCATCCCTTTATGGAAATGGGGATGGTTATCCATCAGTCTGAGTATGGGCAGATCATTAATTTATCTAGGGGTACAGAGCTGATCATTCATCCTCTAGGGGTGCAAAGCTGCCCATTCATCTGTCTAGGAGACAGGGCTGGACATCCATTTCTCTGAGGGTGCAAGCCTGGTCATCAGTCCTTTTGTTTGAGTATGGGCAGATACATTCATGCATGAGGATGACATAATCCCTCAGTTCCTTAATACTCACCAAACCTCATCCTCTAAATGTCATAAATACCCATGCATGTGAGACCGTCCTTCTTGACATGCTAGATCTAATCTTTTCTGGCTAACACCTCTCTATTTATGAACTCAGTTTAGCCACTCCTCCCAAAACTTTTCACTTATTCTGTCTGTTAAACCTTCTCTCTTGCAGACCTCATCCAACTTACTTCACAATTCTCTTCCATCTTACGACTCAGTAGCCTTGCACCTGCTTACCATTGTTTTTCTGTACAAATAAAACAACTCCTAACATCTCTCTTGCACCACCTATAGCAGCCAGGTCACTCATCTACTAATTCTGTAGATGAGCCTAAACCTTAAAGCCACTGTTAATAACGTACCTTTTTATTTACTTATTTGCTGTTCATAGCTCATACATACCTTATTCTCTTTTCTCTAGTTGTTAAATATTTAAGATCTTTAGCCGTGCTTTCATGTGTTTCTACACTGAAGTAGCTCTGTTTAGTTGTTGTTGTTGATGTTCAACATATTTTGTTTCTTTTGTGCATACAACCAGGGATCCAAAAAAAAACACTGCTGTTCTAAGTTTAATACAATTGAAAGAGGAACACACATAATACTCTAGCACCTCGACTGTATAGTCTTCAAGGAATATTCCCGTTTAGGTTCATGACTGCATCCACAATTGCGACAGTTAGCAATGAGGTCGGGTATGGCTCCCTTTGGTTTAAATTTCTTTGTCATCTTAACTTTCTGCTTTACACTATCAACATTTGCACTAGCAGATACTGCAAATATGCTTTTCTCATTTGTAAGCATATCCGTATGCTTTTCTGTCATCTCATGTATTTGACAAATCTGGCTGGCTTTGATAATGAACTATCTATAAGCAAAATCTTTTTCACTGCATCATTATTAACACCACATACAAGACAGTCTTTTATTAACTCATCTCTTAGATCACCAAATCTACAAGTTTTTGCTCTATTTCTTAAGTTGGCAATATATGCTGCAATAGTTTCACCAGGCTTTTAATTTCTTATGCAAAATGTAAGTTTTTCCAATGTAATATTAATTTGAGAGCTACACATTTCTCTACATTTACATTTTAAGCAGTCAGGGTCTTTGCACGTTTCAGCCTGTATCACTATGGCAATTTTCCCCCTCCCCTCCATACACAACAGGTGCTTACACAAATAAACATTCTCACTCAATGACTTCTGAGACAGCTAAATTGAGATGTATAAATGCTTTTGTATGTGCGTCTTTATCAGAAAATGCAGCTTGTATGAAAATATATTCTTGCTCAAACACTCGCCAGTTCTCAGCAATATTATTATCAAACACCAGTAGTTCAGGTCTGCAAAATCCCTCTGCCATAACAAATTGCTTTTAAACAAAAGTATAGACCTGGTACTTGTAATTTTGCTCAGATGCACAACAATCTCCAAAAATGCTTTATTTCAACATTGAAAATATCTCAAACACTCCAGACACTTTGGACACTTTGAGTTAATGCAAAAAAAGTCACACATTGCGAAAAAATTCAGACATTTTTTGCCTTTTTGAACATTTTAAACACTTTGGAGAATACTTCAAACACTTTAACCATTATATTGCTATTTCAGACATTTTGAATATCTCGGAAATTACTTTAAACACTTTGAATGCTATGCCACATGTTTGTGACGGAAAATCCTTTGAAACGAATTTAAGTACCTTCGAATAACTGCTGACCTGTTTGCGAGTTCCCTCCTGGATATCGCTCCACTTCTAACCGCGTGCCTCATGGTTTGTGAGCTGCTTCAACTTCAGACCCCATTCTGACACCATGTCACATGTCTCCTGTATTCAAATGAGACACTGAGGCACGGAATGCATCTAAGTTTATTACACAAACACATCAGGAGCTGTAATTTGTACATATACTGTAAACTTCATATGCTTACTGACTGACTCATTACTTCTAACACACTCACATGTGCATCTCCTTTCAAGCTTATAGCTATCCACACTGGCTGACTACACAAAACGGCAGTGATCCTGCACATGCTCAGTAAATTATATGCAAGTGTTATCTAGCTCCAATGGCTGACTAGGTTTAATATCCACACTGATCTACAGTACGTTTTGGATATGTAAAGCCTTTTTCAGTGACTACACCTATAGGTTGGGCAGCTTGTTGTTTAGACTTCCGTCATTGAGCAGAACCACCTTGATTTGATCCTGTTATGATACCGATATCAATACATTTGCAATACTGGAATATTCATTAACTAAACTTTGCCTAAAAAAGGCACTATAGTGGCAGCAAGGGCTTTAGTCAGTATGCAGAAGCCTTTGAATGACAGATGCAGACCATCCCTTGCAAAGCAAGTAGGACTGTCAAAATATCTTGTCCCATGTTCACTCATAATGGATCTCCATAGAATGACATAAAGTATTTATTATTTAGCAAGTTATTGCAGCCAATCATCTTTTTTATATATCTAGGCATCACTCATGGAGAAAAGGATTCTGGTCGGTATGAAGGTCTTGCCTGCATTTGTGACATATTAAAGAACTCGGACATGCCTCTCTGCATCTCCCTCAGGGTTTCTTGCCCCAGGTTATTCATTCTCATATACACGACTATCGTGTGGTAGTTATGTTCATTTTGTGTGAGGTCTTAAGGTGCCTGGAGACATCTGAGATCCTGCCACCTGAAAGACAATTCACTGTTAACCCCTCTTTTTCCAGCCTAGTAAGTGGACAAATTCTTTGTCTCACTATGGAGTCACCAGTTCCTAAAACATTTTTTTGTTTGCAGAGTGGTATGGTGGCCCGGAAATGAGGCCCTTTGTCTCTGTCTCATGGTGCCATTTTGTTAAAAGTGAGATATTATGTGAAGTGATATTTGATACTGACTTTTACAGAGATTTAATTCTCATGGGACTTGCAGGCTTAGGTAAGGATTTCGGTACAATGTCAGCATATGACATAATATTATGTGCCAGGATTGTGTACAGCATGTGGTGTGTTAGTGTGATGCTTACACTCTGCGTGCTTTTTTTTAAAGTGAGGCCTCTATACATATTAAATATTTGTACCCCTCACAAACAAAGCTATCTGTGTTTATTAAGAGTTCATTATCTGTTACTTACAGCAAACAAGTCTTTTGGAATCAGGGTAGGCTTACACTGTAGTAAGTAATTTACACTGAGAGCAAGACTTGTAGAATCTGGCCTCCAGTGTAAACCTGCTTTATAGATATGCTTTACACCGAAGTAACTCACTTACACTGAGAACAAGCTTTCCAGAATCAGTGCAGGATTACACCGGATTAAGTAATTTACACTGAGAACATTATTTTCAGAATCAGTGCAGGTTTACACCAGATTAAGTCAGTTACACTGAGAACAAGCTTTTCAGAATCGGTGCAGGTTTACACCAGATGAAGTCACTTACACTGAGAACAAGCTTTTCAGAATCGGTGCAGGTTTACATCAGATTAAGTCACTTACTGTGAGAATAAGCTTTTCAGAATCGGTGCAGGTTTACACCAGATTAAGTCACTTACACTGGGAAGAAGCTTTTCAGAATCGGTGTAGGTTTACACCAGATTAAGTCACTTACACTGAGAATAAGCTTTTCAGAATTGGTGCAGGTTTACACCAGATTAAATCACTTAAACTGAGACCAAGCTTTTCAGAATCGGTGCAGGTTTACACCAGATTAAGTCACTTAAACTGAGAACAAGCTTTTCAGAATCGGTGCAGGTTTACACCAGATTAAGTCACTTAAACTGAGAATAAGCTTTTCAGAATCGGTGCAGATTTACACCAGATTAAGTCACTTAAACTGAGAACAAGCTTTTCAGAATCGGTGCAGATTTACACAAGATTAAGTCAGTTACACTGAGAACAAGCTTTTCAGAATCGGTGCAGGTTTACACCAGATTAAGTCACTTAAACTGAGAACAAGCTTTTCAGAATCGGTGCAGATTTACACCAGATTAAGTCACTTACACTGAGAACAAGCTTTTCAGAATATGTGCAGGTTTACACAAGATTAGGTCACTTACACTGGCAGCAATTTTCTTTTAGCGGCTACTATAGTGTTGCAAACACAATAGTTTGGGGCCTGAACTTTATACAGTAATCAAGTCAAGAAACACCTCAGCTGACTCTGTTGAAATGTCAGCACTAGAAAACCGAGTGACTACATGTCAAAAAGACTGAAAATTCAGAAGTGCAAATCTTCAGCATCATTCTTTTCCTTTAAACTTCTTTTTGTAAGGGGCTTTCCCCCCTGAAACCCCACACCCCTTGAATTATATACACTAACTCTGAGATCATCATGCATTGTAGAAAAGGGATTATTCTGAGGAATGGACATTTCAGACTTAGTATTATGAAAGTTCATTTATTTGGCCATTCATTCTCTACATTATGGGAGTCACTATTGCAGGTCCCAGCATTTCAAATGGTTACTCCATAACTCTTCCATATATAAGTGTGTGCCAATGAAAATAGGGGGTTAGCACACCTTTTCTGCTGAAAGATGTATCCCTTTCCTGTCCAGCACATATCCTTGACACTCATTTTTAAATTAAAAAAACTCACATTGTAATTCTGTAATTTACAATTCCTAATACTGTATTCTTTGCAACAATATATATATATAAATATAAAAGTTACTGAGATGCTCAGTTCCTGTCTTTCAAGCAATCATCAGTTCACCCAAATATATACTCCTCTAGTGAAATCCTTAAATATGGCTTCCATTATTCTTTTAAACTAGATGGTGCAGAATTCGTACCTGGTGGTAATTTGCTATTAATAAACAGTCCTCTGTGTGTATTACTGAAAACATGCTTTTTAGACCCATCAAGTAATACTTATTGATAAGCAGAGACCAAATGTATTTTTGATAACACAGTTCCAACATTCATCATGGCCATTATCTCTTCCACTCAAGGAGAAGGTAAATATTATTGCCTGGAGCATAACTCGTGGTCAGTTTATAAGGATCTATAATAATGCATTGAAGGTAGGTACATCACATCTCACTACATTGAACCAAAAATATCTAACCTAATATGGTAAATAATAAAAACACCACCATAGAAAAATAAAACACAGAAAACATACATTTTCCATGCACTTCCATGCTGGGGGCTTCACTTGCCCACATATCCTTACTCAGGTGGACTAATCTCCAAGTCACACCCCGTGGAGAAAGGGCAAACACTGCAATAGTGAAAAATTGTTCCCACTCCCTATCTGCAGCATTATGCTGTAGAAAATAGTATAATCAAACTGTAGACACAGTTCAAATACAGCAAAAAGTACACTAGACACCACGCTCTCTCACCGTCATTCCTATATAAGTAACCTAAATGAGCACAGAATACAAGCATCAAGCAGCACATCTAATCAGACTGCAGTATTAACGGTGGTTCTCACCATTACTAACATTGTATGATGTACATAACCTGATGAATACAGGCTTTGCTAACAACACAGTAATAAAACAATGTGCTACCGATTGATAATCAGTAGAAATATACATGGAATTCTCTGTTTTTCAACTGGAACCACCTGGGTTTCCCATTCGTTATGGTCTGCTTAACTACAATATTGCCTTTCTTATGCTTTTCTTCTCTTTTACTGTCGATATTAATGACCTACGTTACAAAATGCTGATGCAACACCATGATTTTCTATAATGACTGCTCATTGTGCAACACTTCCTGTTTCCCCCAAAATGCTTTCTTATCTAAATCAAGGACTTCATGCACTGATTTAATCATATGATACACTGTGGCTTATAAAGTTAACTAATTTTTATAGCCATTTCATCACACACATACGCTGGTCCTTTACACTACATCAAGTAAGGATAAACATCCTCTGTGCTGTTTGAAGCATAATATACCTGTTGTTTCACCTAACTCAGATAAACCCTCTCAACTGTGTAAGTTTTAAGTTTCATAGTACTTTTTTGTGAACAGTTCATAGAAAACAATGCATGGAACCGTTGTTCAGATATAATAGATATCAATGCATTTCTATTTCCATGTTCATTCTTATTTTTTGTAATAAATGTATACACAGGTCTTTCATTTTTAAAACAGTTTGTCAAAATATTAGTCATTCAGTATCTTTTACTAATTTATTTTTTTTATTTTATTTTATTTTACATTTGTTTACCGGGCTAGTCCAACTGGATATATGTCCATTTTCAGCAGAGGCCCGGGGAGAAAAGCTCCACATCAAAAAAACATTAATTGCAGTGGTACAATTAAACAAACTAGTGAAAAACATTTAGTTACATACATAGTATCAGGAATTTAAATACAATACCAAAGGAAAACATATATAGAAAGGTTGTTTATAATAGCAGAGGTTTTCCTCAGGGATAAAAGATCTTTAGATAAAAGTGTTAGTTGATAAGTGATAGCATGGGAACAAACGTTCAGTTTGGAGGAAGCGAATAGTAAAGTAGGTAGACACACATACAATGCTTGTTTGTCTTTCTATTATACATTTACCATTGTTGCAGTGATTACTTTTTTGAGAAACAGCTTTTATTGTAATGTGTATTTTATGAATAAGAGTTTGATTCCAAAAGCACACACCAAAAATAGGAAAAAAACCGCATTACATTAAAATGGGTCAAATCCTTTTATAACTAATTTTCGCAAGTCTTCCTACGACTCTTATAGCATTTTTTAGTGAATTATTAGTTGTTGGTTTGCTACGTTCCATCCTTTTGTCATTCAAATCAGAATTCTGACTAAGCAATACTAAGTTATTTGTAAAATAGAGCAAGAGAACATTACAATAATTCTTGAATTTAGATGCTACAAAAGAATCCTTAAAACAGTGTCAAAACTTATGTTCATAGATAAACAACGCCTTTACACCAGTTAGGCCTTTATTCCAGCCTCTGGAAATCATTACCATGAACGCAAGAATAACAAATATTAACCAGACATTTTAATTGGGCATGATAGTCCTCTAAATCCAAAAGCCAGGAAGGAATACATCTGCAAGGGACAAAAGGAGGCAGACATTTGCTCAAGACCCATGTTGTTGCCTTGTCTACTCTCCTCCAAAGTTCTCCACTGTAAGGACATAACCACGCCATACGGAGATAGTCGGTTCCCTCTACTAGACATCTTTAACAAGAGCTAGTCTTTGGCAGGCCTTTCTGTTGCATGGAAACTGAGATATCTTCCAAAGGTGTGTCAGCTTAAACTGAATGAAACCCAGGGCTGGTGCAGGAAGGAACTCTCTCCAAGAGACCCTAATACTATCCCACTGAATATCTGTTATCTGTAACCCAACAACTCATCCCACTAGTCTTTTATTAAACCAAGGCTTTGTTTATATTTGTAAATGAGTGAGTATAAATGCAAATTGGTTTGTACTTGGCAGTAAAGTGGCTCCCTGCTGCACTATTCATTTTTGTGTAGTATTCTTCAAAGTATGTAACACAGGTACTTTTGTGTAGTATTCTTCAAAGTATATAACACAGGTACTTTTGTGTAAGATTCTTCAAAGTATGTAACACAGGTACTTTTGTGTAAGATTCTTCAAAGTATATAACACAGGTACTTTTGTGTAAGATTCTTCAAAGTATATAACACAGGTACTTTTGTGTAAGATTCTTCAAAGTATATAACACAGGTACTTTTGTGTAAGATTCTTCAAAGTATATAACACAGGTACTTTTGTGTAAGATTCTTCAAAGTATATAACACAGGTGCATTTATTTCTGTGTAGGATTATTCAAAGTATGTAACACAGGTACATTCCATCACTTGCAAAGCTCCTAAACAAGTTCCTTCCTAAAAAAAAAAATAATAAATAAAAAATAAAAAAAATAACATGCCTAAGGGGTCTGCCTTCACCATATTACAGTACAAGTATTTCAACTCAACTGTTCTGAGTCCAAATATTGTTGAGATGTTGGATTCATTTCATTAAACCTTCCTACCAAATACTTTATATATATATATATATATATATATATATATATATATAGATATAGATATAGATATATACATATATATATATATATATATATATATATATATATATATATATATATATATAATATCTTTCTCAAACCATGAATAACAAAAAATAGCTTGAGTCAGCTGTATATAATAGAAAACACAAAATTCTGTCCCTTACCCTGTTCTACCTGCTATATGATCCAGGTTCTTAAAGTCCTTTCTGACTTGTTTCTCCACACCCAGCAGGGACCCCACTTTTTTCTTGTCCCTTAAGTTACTAACTTTGCAAAGTGCATCACTTCTATCTCACGAAGGACCCACATTTGTCTTGGAGATGCACATTGCTGTCAAGTACCCAGTAATGTAGCCAACAACCATAGAGGGGAGGAGGAGGAGTACCCTGTACCTTGCCTTATGATGGTCCAGTCCACAGCTCTCATCCCACTTTGGCGCCCACAGATAGCTGAGCTAGAGGGAAGAAAATGACTGGGCCAATGGTAGACTCAGTCACTGTGAAGGACATAACTGCCAGGTTTGGATTGAGGCCTATGTGTGGGGACTGTAGGAATCAGTACTAAAAGCAGTACTTTTGTCTTTCCATTGTTTAATAGTGATGTTTAGAAATCTAGTAGAAAATCATCTGTTTTATAGATGAGACCAAAAGACTGCAAAGGGGTTGATATACAAGCAGAGCAGGCAACCAAGAGCAGCTTGGATAGAAGCATGTGAAAAGGCAGACGTGTACAGCTACGTACCACTGTAAAGTGGTCCCAAGGGGTAAGCCTGCTTTATACCACCATGCACCCTAACTCTCCCAAGGGGTAAGCCTGCTTTATACCACCATGCACCCTAACTCAACCAAAGGGTAAGCCTGCTTTATACCACCATGCACCCTAACTCTACTAAGGGGTAAGCCTGCTTTATACCACCATGCACCCTAACTCAACCAAGGGGTAAGCCTGCTTTATACCACCATGCACCCTAACGCAACCAAGGGGTAAGCCTGCTTTATACCACCATGCATCCTAACTCTCCCAAGGGGTAAGCCTGTTTTATACCACCATACACCCTAACTCTCCCAAGGGGTAAGCCTGCTTTATACCACCATGCACCCTAACTCCTTTCAGCCGTGTAGAGACTCAGATAGCATCAGATGGTACTAGATGGGGGAGGAGCACAAAAAGCAGATTTAAAAAAACGTTTTTCATCTGGAAAAAAATATCCATGGAAAATTATG
The DNA here is from genome assembly GCF_019279795.1 of Protopterus annectens. NCBI lineage: Eukaryota > Metazoa > Chordata > Ceratodontiformes > Protopteridae > Protopterus > Protopterus annectens. The sequence continues at coordinate 1,306,390,207 of NC_056747.1, forward strand.
CTTTTATAAGGAAGTTATAGTCACGTGATAAATGGATCAGGACTGCGGAGCATGTGTTCTAACAAAATGTCATGAGAATAAGAAAACAGTAAGGTGGGAGGGCCTCTGCACAATCAGGAGAATGGAGGCAGTTATTAATTAACTGTACAATTTACAAAATACAGACAAGACAGAAGTATTTCAAAGCGCAGCATCATTAGACCAATTTTGTTTCCTCTGAACTACCTTCATTTGCAGTGTCTTTGTTAAGAAGTGGTATGCAATGTTACACACAGGACTCCACTTTAAAATTACAACATCTGGTCAGCTTTTCCTTCTTTAATGTGATGGCCAGGTAGTATTCTAGGGACCACAGCTGACAACTTCACCATGGTGGAAATAAAATAATACAGAATGTGAGGGTATAAAATAATACAGAATGTGAGGGTATAAAATAATACAGAATGTGAGGGTATAAAATAATAAATAATGTGAGGGTATACATGTATACCAAGTCCGAGGTCATAGAGTATTATGTACCTGCCCCAGAGAGTCCCCATGCTTCGGAACAGGATTCCAGTCTACGTTAGGCAGACCCTCTCACTAACACTCTTCAAGAGAAATCTTGACGAGTGGATGGGAAACAGAAAATTTACCCTGGGGATCACCGCAGTGGCTCTGCTGGATAGAGGCACAGGGAACTAATGGCTCTGCTGGACAGAGGCACTGGGAACTAATCTAAGGGGGCTGCAAACGCCAACACATTCTGGCTAGGCTTACAGATGCCCTTGGGCAGATAGCCTAGTACTTACCTATGAACCTATATGTATATATATATATATATATATATATATATATATATATATATATATATATATATATATATATATATATATATGGGTACCTGTCAAATCTTCGAACACTCAAAATTTCAAACGTTACATGGTTGAGACCAAACATTCGAAATTTTGAGTGCTCAAAGACAGACTTTCAATGGCACCATACGGTACAGATAGGGAGAATTTCCCTTTTCTGCACTTTAGTGTGGTCTCGGAGTTGGTATATTTAAGTAGGGGGGGGTGCAGGGGGGGGCTTGCCCCCTGCCTACACTGTTAAAGTGTTTTATTCTGTGTTTCCTTTTTTTTTTTTTTTTTTATTATGTTCGAACATCCAAATGTCGAACATTTGGTCTCGACCATGTAATGTTCGACATTTTGGATGTTCGAACATTTAACATAGACCCCTATATATATATATATATATATATATATATATATATATATATATATATATATATATATATATATATATGTATATTTCATATGATCGAGATTCTGAAAATCGAACTTCTGATCATCAAAGACCAGAGGATTGGGGTTCCAGAATATATTGAATCTGCAAAAAAAAAGTAAAATGTGAAAACTTCCAATTTCACATTCCTGCAAGGGGGCAAGCCCCCCTGTACCCTCCACACCCCCTGCTACTTAAATATACCAATTCCAAGATTGCACAACAGTGAAGAAAACAGTAAAGCTCCTGTTCCGTACTGTACAGTGATCTCCATTCACCAGGTTCGATATTCTGGAACTTTGATCCTCTGGTCTTCGATGATCAGAGGTTCGAGGTTCTGCACTCTCAATCATATGAAGGGACTCTCTCTCTCTCTCTCTCTCTATATATATATATATATATATATATATATATATATATATATACACAGTTAGGCAGTGGTGTGGAGCGCAAAGCTCACCCATTGTGGTTGCAGGGGGTAAATCTCCTTTATAAACATGCTTTGTTTATGTCACAGTGAGTATCAGAGTTTGCTGTCCTGGACTTAAATTTCAGTTTAATTTTTGTACTATAAGTGATTGCAGTTTCACTCCTTGAAGTTGTAATATGGAGCTATGACACCCTCCTTGAAGTTGTAATATGGAGCTATGACGGTCACATTTTTTACAGTGGTTGTGGTCTCTTACACCAGAGCTAACTTTACTATTTCAGAGGCCCTTAGCAAGTTTTGTGAATTTAGAAGGCCTCAGTAAAACTACTTATGTTAGGGAACTACCAGCACAAACTGCATAAATAGAGAAGTCAAGGGTCCCCTGCTGAGAGTAGATACATTACGGAGGCCTTTCCTGAGATACAGCTCATCTGGTAACTTTTTACCTTCTTTCTGTCATTTACCGTAGTCAGATGTGGCTGTTGGGGATGAAGGGAAATGGTGCTTCATGACGATGAATCTTCTAATATTCTAATAACATCCATTTTTGCTGTTGTTGTTTTTGTTGATTGCTGTGTTTTTTTTTAGTTTTTTGGGAACATTTTTTTTACTTATGGTTCTTTGGTGACTATCAAGTAACTCCCTGCCCTCCCAGTTATCCCATTCATTCTTGTAGGAGATGACCTCTGACCTATTTGTTTCTTACAAGTGGGAGAGGTCAGATGGTAGAGGAAATGCCATTATCCTACTCTGGGACTCTGTGGTACTCCACTTGGCCGTACCAGTTCCCCTTTAGTCATGCCCAGTCCATCCCTAGTGAAGAGGTATACTAGACATGCACAAGGGCATGACCTCCACTTCTGCAGTAGTCATATCCTTAAATGTCCTGCCCCATTAAAGACAAGCACATTCAGTAATCCCTGATTATCCTCAAGAATTTTACCATAGAGTCTGCATTATCAGTTTGCATCCCTCACCCCCACCTCAGAGACAGAGGTGGGAGCAAACAGGTTCCACTGCAGCATGCCCTCTCTGCTCCATGTACAGCTTCTCCAGTGTTCTGGCTACTAGCTGACATCATGGATCAACTGGACTGCAGTCAGGACTTATCTATTCATATCACAGATTTGATTCTTACCACATCTTTTGTTGCCATTTAGTGACAGCAGAAAGAAATCCTCTTCTAAATCAATCAAAACAATAAAAAGAGTACATGACAGGATCTGCATTGCTTGGGACACCATACGCAAGTCTCCCCTCCTCACATCCATGGTCTGCATTGATTGGAGCCCCATATGCAACTCTCCCTTCCTTAGATCCATGGTCTGCATTGATTGGGGCCCCATATGCACATCTCCCCTCCTCTCATCCATGGTCTGCATTGATTGGGGCTCCATATGCACATCTCCCCTCCTCACACTCATGGTCTGCATTGATTGGAGCCCCATATGCACATCTCCCCTCCTCACATCCATGGTCTGCATTGATTGGGGCTCCATATGCACGACTCCCTTCCTCATATCCATGATCTGCATTGATTGGGGCCCCATATGCACGTCTCCCCTCCTCACATCCATGGTATTCCGTCCTCTCTGTATGCTCTGTCTTCATGTTTGTCTTTCCCAAGTGTGTTGTATTATTTTGTAGTTACTTATGTTCCTCTGCTTCTGACAGGTCTCTGAGTCTCAGTAAGGCACAGATATTCTGTATATTACTTTCTTATGTCAGCATTATCGGTATAGAACTTCCCTACATCAACACTGTCTGTCATGGTTGTTGATTTGCAGCTACTTTGCATTTCATCTTATAAACTTATCAAAAATGAGTAGTCTCAAAACAAAAATTCTCCAAATGTGAGCACTCTTTGTTAGAGTTGATATTTTAACTGCTACCTTCTGTGCTCTTGTGAGTCCTGTATGCATTCAGTGTACCCCTCCAGGGCTTATACCACTCTGATTGCCTAACACAATAAATGAGAATGCCTTGTAAAAGTCAGGCAGTACAGGCTGCTATACATGTGCTTTCTTGCTTTCCAAACAGCAGTAGTAAATTTATTGGATATAATCTCCCTTCCATACAACTATGTTAGCTTTCATCTAGTGCCTTCTATTTCTGCTTGATTCTACAATAAAAATGTACAGCCGTCACAGTGCTAGAGGCATTCAGAACAGTGTTTCTCAAAAGAATTATGTGTAAACCAGGATGATGATTATCGACAACAGTCTTATTCCACATGCTGGTGGCAGGGACACCTTTGAATAACTTGTAAGAAATGTTTATGTTGTACATAGGTCTCACTGATGTATATCAAACAAGCAAAACTATGTTTATTAGCTATTCTGCTGCACTTTATTACTACTCATACTATGCAGATGTTTGTATTTGCTTCACATTACCGCAGTTTACACATCTTCTATGTATATGTTTATGTTTTTTGTTTGTTTTTTAATGAAATATGTCTATACTATTGTGTCTCTTCACTATTGGCCCAGTCTGTTATTGAAAAGGGGCATTGAACCATTCCAATTAACAAGATTAAAATAAATACATATTTAGCCTTTTGGCTAGAGAGAATTTTTGAACAGGGTTTTTGGCAGGGCTTGAAATGGTCTGCAGACCGATTGCCTAGTTCTTACCTATGAACCTAATGTATACAATTATTATTGCAGTTTGAACTAGATGTCAATGCAACTCTTGAATGGTTAGAATTTTAACCAAATTAAGTTAAACTTGTTAATGTCAGGCATAAACAAGTTTCTGGTTTGACTTTGGAAACTGTAAGATCACTGAAGGATCACAGTTTGTGTGTGGCATGGTTCATATTCTCATGTTCCTTGTTTAACCATCAAGCACTGTCACCATGGAGATATCTGGCATGGTTCATATTCTCATATTCCTTGTTTAACCATCAGGCACTGTCACCATGGAGATACCTGGCGCGGTTCATATTCTCATATTCCTTGTTTAACCATCAGGCACTGTCACCATGGAGATACCTGGCGCGGTTCATATTCTCATATTCCTTGTTTAACCATCAGGCACTGTCACCATGGAGATACCTGGCGCGGTTCATATTCTCATATTCCTTGTTTAATCATCAGGCACTGTCACCATGGAGATACCTGGCGCGGTTCATATTCTCATATTCCTTGTTTAATCATCAGGCACTGTCACCATGGAGATACCTGGCGTGGTTCATAGTCTCATATTTCTTGTTTAATCATCAGGCACTGTCACCATGGAGATATCTGGCATGGTTCATATTCTCATATTCCTTGTTTAACCATCAGGCACTGTCACCATGGAGATACCTGACGCGGTTCATATTCTCATATTCCTTGTTTAACTTTCAGGCACTGTCACCATGGAGATACCTGGCGCAGTTCATATTCTCATAGTCCTTGTTTAACTGTCAGGCACTGTCACCATGGAGATACCTGGTGCGGTTCATATTCTCATATTCCTTGTTTAATCATCAGGCACTGTCACCATGGAGATATCTGGTGCAGTTCATATTCTCATATTCCTTGTTTAATCATCAGGCACTGTCACCATGGAGATACCTGGCGCGGTTCATATTCTCATGTTCCTTGTTTAACTTTCAGGCACTGTCACCATGGAGATATCTGGCACGGTTCATAGTCTCATGTTCCTTGTTTAACTGTCAGGCACTGTCACCATGGAGATATCTGGCGCGGTTCATATTCTCATGTTCCTTGTTTAACTTTCAGGCACTGTCACCATGGAGATATCTGGCATGGTTCATATTCTCATATTCCTTGTTTAATCATCAGGCACTGTCACCATGGAGATACCTGGCACGGTTCATATTCTCATATTCCTTGTTTAACTTTCAGGCACTGTCACCATGGAGATACCTGGCGCGGTTCATATTCTCATGTTCCTTGTTTAACTTTCAGGCACTGTCACCATGGAGATATCTGGCACGGTTCATAGTCTCATGTTCCTTGTTTAACTGTCAGGCACTGTCACCATGGAGATATCTGGTGCGGTTCATATTCTCATGTTCCTTGTTTAACTTTCAGGCACTGTCACCATGGAGATACCTGGCGCGGTTCATATTCTCATATTCCTTGTTTAATCATCAGGCACTGTCACCATGGAGATATCTGGCATGGTTCATATTCTCATATTCCTTGTTTAACCATCAGGCACTGTCACCATGGAGATACCTGACGCGGTTCATATTCTCATATTCCTTGTTTAATCATCAGGCACTGTCACCATGGAGATACCTGGCTTGGTTTATATTCTCATGTTCCTTGTTTAACTGTCAGGCACTGTCACCATGGAGATATCTGGCATGGTTCATATTCTCATGTTCCTTGTTTAACTGTCAGGAACTGTCACCATGGAGATATCTGGCATGGTTCATATTCTCATGTTCCTTGTTTAACTGTCAGGCACTGACGCCATGGAGATATCTCATAATGAATAGGTTATTGTTACAAGGTTGCCTTGTAGGTTCAGAGGTCACAGGATGTGAATGTTCAGTGCTGCCACATTCATGTGATTTATCTTTTCTTTCTTATTCCTGTTTAATTTCCTCTGTTTTAGACTTTGTAATATTCTTACAGGGCAGGGAACTGAAAAAAAAACAGGAGGCATCATAAACTTCCCCCCTAACCAAGTGCAGGCAAATACGAATGGAGGCATCTTGGCTTTTCTTGGCAGTAGTGGGTGTAAAGTCAGTAGCCAGTCACATCTAGCAAGCCTCCTCTTACTTGTGCTATCCCTTAAACAAAGGCTAAAGGCACCAGGCTACTTCTGGAACCAGGCAGCTGTGTGTAGTGGGTGTTACCTGTAAACAAATGCTAAAGCCACCAGGATTCCTCTGATACCAAGCAGCTGTGTGTAGTGGGTGTTACCTGTAAACAAATGCTAAAGCCACCAGGATTCCTCTGATACCAAGCAGCTGTGTGTAGTGGGTGTTAGCTGCAAACAAAGGCTAAAATCAATAAACAGTGAACTATAAACCATGCATTTCATTTTACAGGTTAGGTCTCACCCCTACGAAATAACGTTACTGAGACACAGTAATGCAAACAATGCAGTAAGACATGTCCTGCAGGTCGCTGAACTGCATAGATTTTAATCCTCAGCTTTATTCAAGAATAGCACTGGCCAAACATGAACGAATGCCCACTGCAGAGTTCATTTAAGATTACCCTTATTTGTTTAAGGGGTTGTTTTGAAGACCCTGTATCATTCCTTTCATTAATGACCTTGAGAAGCCTTGTCTCTCACCAACACAGAGCATTATAACAGGAACTGCCATCTGCCATAATAATCTGCCAGCTCTGTTTGTTTAGCACAGCGGATTATAGGAAGACCTGCTAACAAGCTTTTTTCTGTAGTCTTCTGTCTGATTCCTTCAGTTTCTGCATGCAAACCAAGTCAGTGTGAGCAAGTCACCTAATCAGAGATGTTAGTGAGTCATCCTTGAAAAGGGGTACTTTGGCCATGAGGACATTGTTGGCTATGAATTGAAAAACTATACATTTCACCCACACATGCTGAGTTCATTAATTATGATAGTCACATACTCATTTTGCTGCTGTTGTGTGCTTGGTGGAATTGCTAAGAGAAATGTTATTTATTTGATTACCAGGTAAGTAAATTGGTCCAAGGATGTTTTTTCAGCCACAACCCAGGCCAATGGCAAGTACAGACATACATATATCTCAGTTACATGTGCTTTCGTTATTAGCATAGTTGATTATTGACAGAGTTGATTACAAAGTAGTATATTTTCAGTGACATTTTGTCTTTAGGAAATGGGTAGGCAGCTGCTGTGAGCTTCCATGTTTACGGAACTGAGTGGTACACAAATGGACAGCCACCACTTTGTGTAACTATTAGTAAATACAAAATGCTGCAGGACAGCCAACTTGCTTTTGTTAATCTGGGGAGGGGTACTCTTATCTTTTGTGAAGGCAGAAAAGGAGGGGAAATAATTTGAGGGAGTGTTTCAGTGAGTTTGTGTGGATCAGAGTCAAAACATTTATGGTTTATTCTTAAGTAGGTTACGAGTCATTGTCTAAAGTTATGATAAAGGGAGCAATTGCATACATGGAGTGTAAATGAACCCCCAAAGCAAGAATAAATTCTGAGCAGCCCATCAACTGTGTCTAGAGAAAAAGGGGTTAATTTAAGTTAAATGAATTAATTAGTTAAATGTGCTCTCAAGTTAAAAACACATTAATATGTTCTTTAAAAATATATTGCTATGTATAATACATAAATAATTCTCCTATGTGTTTTTATAGGAGAATTATTTATGTATTATACATAGCAATATATTTTAAAGAACATATTAATGTGTTTTTAACTTGAGAGCACATTTAACTAATTAATTCATTTAAGTTAATTGATTGTGATTAAGCAATTGAATTGTATATAAAAAAGGGGGGAAGTGTGTAAGGTTTTGTATCTGATGAAGTTCCGTTTGTATTGAGTGTGAATAAAGGGAACAAAAGCGCTTGTAACCTTACTCTGCCTGGTGTCTGGTTCTTTTCAAGGAGAAGGCATCCTGTGACTTTTTTTCTTGGATTATTTGCTTCATGTGTTTTACTAATGGGTTAATTTAAGTATGTTATCCTCAATGTTGGTACCACTGCTAATGTGAGGCAGAGAAGACCTTTTGCAGTATTTAGATACTGGTGTAACTGTTTGAGAATTAGTAACTTAATAATACCCCTTCTGTTATCTGTAAAGACTTAGCATTCACTAATATTTGGCAGTGATATTGCAAATCAACCTACAGAGTTTATTTAGTGCATGTTGTAATGTATCCATGTTGGAAGGAAAATGGAAGGCCATGCCCCATCTTGGAATGTGATTTTTTTGTATAGATCCAAACCCTTCCTTTTTTAATGTTTCAATGCAAATACAGTTGTCCCGGTGTGGCCCATTGCCTTTATTGACCCTGAACCTTATACAGTTCATCCGGTAGTTTTGGTCAGAGACACCAGTGCTCCCCCCCTCACTTACAAGAACTAGCTTTCCCTGTGAGATGAGTCAGTGGGACAGTCTGGGAGCCATTACTGATGCAAAAGAAGACAGATGATGTGAGGTTGTTAAATCTCACTGTTTATTCTCACTGATGGGTTCGGAGCTGATCCTCGGCTCCGACACGGCCAGTAGCAAAGCTCAAGGTTTGCCAGTAGCTTGAGACCGAGCCCCTTATCTCACAACGCACTGCTGGAATTACCTCAGATTTAACTTGCTGTGGCAAAAGAGATCTCAGTGATCCAGTCAGCTCGGACCATTTTTTGATAAATCGCAAGTTTAAAAAAGTTTCTTCTACTTCTTTTTGAGAGATTATTCTTATTTAGCATGTGTGGGTGTTTCTTGTTAAAAATAATATACTTTTAAGTAGGTTAGATTGTAGAGATAGTGCCCTGTGCTGGCTTAGTTTTTCTTAGTGTTGGGCCCTTTCTTAGCTCTATTTAGTTTAACAATTTATACTTGTTATTAGTATATTTTTTAGTGTGGGCTTAGTTAGCCCTGTATTTGATCTATACAGGTTAATTTTGTGGTGTGTTTTTTGATAACATGTTGGATGAGAGGGAAAAGTCTCACCCCGAATCGGGGTTTTAGAAATGTCCAGATTGTGGACAGAAAATGTCCGTCATGGACAGACATGTCCAATGTGTTTACTGTCTGGGGGCTAAACACCTCCAAGACTCTTGCAGTATTTGCCACTCTTTTTCATCTAGAGTTCTCTTAGAGAGAAGAAGAAAACTCATTGACAGGGGGTTGCTGCAGCATACTTTCTCTGAGGCGTTGGGTAGCCAGGAAGGTGCCAGCACTTCTTCAAAATCTTCTAAATCTTCAGATTCTAAACTAACCAAGAAGGCAAAAAAATCAGAGGGTACAGGGTCATCGGTTCCACAGTCCTCAGAACCGAGTGTCCCTTTGGTTTGGAGTCAGTTCCAAGTCTTGGAGCCGGTCTCTGAGGTTCCCTCATCTCCTCTGCTCCAGTCAGCACCTTCGGTGCATTCCTTGAAGTCTTCAGTCAGCCTCTCTGATATGGATATGGATTGGCTAGTGCAGAAGCTTCTACGGGCACCAGGACTTGCTAAATTGTTGTCGGCCCCGGCCATTTCGTCGGAGCCGAAGACCATTGTACCGGACTTGACTACTCCATCTCCGAGCCGTACTGGACTCGTGGAGCCGAAGGAGCCCAAACCGATAGTTGTCAAACCTATGGAATCAAGACCCGCACCAGTGTTATCGGTTCCATCCACTTGGACGTCCTCGGTGCCGATCGAGGATGCTAAGAGCTGACACTCTCCTGTCTGGTCCAGGGAGGATAGTCGGACTGATTTGTTGGTGCCGACTCTTCCTCTCGGGGCTTCGGCTCGCTCAGCTACTACCTCGGGCTCAGAGCCCATGGTTTCAGTGCAGGAGGATTGGATGGTCCCTCTGGATCCATCTACCCCTTCTCGTCAGAGCCATGGTGCTTTCGATGCCATGAGGAGAGTCCTGTCTCCTAAGACATCATCAGCATAATTTTGGGCTTCCTTTTCCCCTCAAGCTCCTGTGACTGCTTCTATGTCTACCGGTCCCCCTAAGCGTAGAGACCCTGAGCCTCAAGTGGCCCCACAGGGCATCCCCTGCTCTTCCGAGACCTCCCCAGATCTCCTCACTGAGGAGGTACCCAGGAAAAGACTGTGCCAAAGGAGGCACTTAGACTCCCCACAGGAGTCTTTGACACCGACACTGACTTGGATGAGTCAGAAGGGTCCCCTCGATCCCTCTTTGAGGATATCTCCTTTGCGGAGATATTAGAGATCCTTAGTCAGAGGGGCGATTGGCAGTCCAAAACCCCTACTGAGGATAAGTCAGTGCTCTTGAAGGCTTTTGGGTCTCAACCTTCCACTTCTTGGGTGTCTCCGCCTTATGAGGAGCTCATGGAGCTGATCTCTCGTAAGGCGTGGGAGTCACCGGAGGCAATGGAACCTGTCCCTCGGAAGCCGAATAAGTTCATCTCTGCCCCAGAGGACAAAGCTTTTTTGTCCAAAAGAGTGCCTGTTGATGTCATGGTGGTAGCTGCAGCCACCAAAAAGGAAGTGTCTGAAACATCTGCATCTATCCATTCTCCTAACAGAGATTCTAGGATCATGGATAGATATGGGAAACACATGTTTAGTTCAGTGGCTTTTTCTCTGCGATCGCTGTACTATTTAACCCATTTTACGAGACTGCAAAGAGATCTCCTGAAAGAGCTAGGAGATACTTTCCAGGGTATGGTAGCTGCAGGGATTGCCGACAAAGTCAACACATAGCTTGCTACCCTATACTAGGTTGTGAACTCGTCCATGCGTCTCATATCTTATGCAGCTGATGGTTCGAGTAGAGCCACTAGTTCAGGCATTGCTCTGCGTTGACAAGCCTGGATGCATCTCTGTTCCTTTGCAGAGCCCTTTAAGTCTTCCTTTATTAACACCCCATGTGATGGCTCATCTCTATTTGGGCCTAAAGTAAAGGAAACTTTAACCAGGTGGAAGCAGGAAGGCAAGACCCTATCTGCCATTGGAGTCTGTTTTTCTACCCCTACTCGGCCCTATCCCAAGGGCCCTAGGGGTGGGAAAATGTGGTTCTGAAAAGCACAGGGAGCCTTTCAGGACACACATGGAGAAACCCCCTCTAGAGCCAGAGGAGGGGTTATAATGGAAGATGCCGCCCACGCGGCAGAGGGGGTCTGCAGCAACAGGGTGACAAAGGCCAGTTCTCTGGTCAGCCCTACCAGCGCTCCTGAAAGGAGGCCCGGCTGTCCGGCTCTGGAGGCAGTCAGGGGTCACTTGTCTTTGTACCCAGAAGCCTGGCTAAACATAACATCAGATACATGGGTACAAAGCATCATTTCCAGAGGTTATTTCATACCGTTCTCTTCCCCTCCTACTCCTGTAAACAGAATTCCAGATGTTCCACCCAGTCTCAGGGAACAAGCAATCGTAGAGATCCAAAAATTGCTAAGAGTCATCCAACCAGTCCCAGCAGACCAAGTTGTATTCGGAACTTACTCAAGATTCTTTTTGGTACCAAAGACAACAGGGGACTGGAGACCTGTCTTGGACCTCAGCAGACTCAACCAATTTGTAAAGAAAGAGAAGTTCCGAATGGTCACGGTTCGGTCCATTCTTCCCTTCCTAGGGAAAGGTGATTGGATGTGCTCTATAGATCTCAAGGATGTGTACTATCACATAAAGATGAACAGATGCTCCAGGGGTCACCTGCATTTCCGACTGGGAGCCAATCATTACCAGTTTTGAGCTCTACCCTTTGGTCTCACCACAGTCCCCAGGGTATTCACCAAATGCACCTGAGGCGTCTGGGATTCCAGGTGTTTCCATACCTAAACGATTGTCTCCTCACTGCTACCACCAGGCATCAATTGACTCAGGCAACACAATATCCTCTGACACTCTGCCATCAATTGGGCATTACAATCAACTTCAAAAAGTCTGCCTTATTGCCATCGCAGCATACCATTTTTATAGGAGCAGAGTTAGATACCTCAACCACCACTCTACGTCTTCCAATCAAAAGAGTCTCACTTCTTCACCAAGATGTCATCTCACTGGTGTCAAAGAACAAAGCTACAGCAGCAGAGGTCTTGAAGGTGCTAGGTTTGATGGCGCCAACAATCCTGGCTATACCACTTGCAAGGATGCGTATGCAAATCCTTCAATGGCTCCTTTTCGCTCAGTGGTCTTACCAAAAGTTACCAATGCACCACATGATTCTCATCATGGATTCTTGCAAGAGAGACCTTCGGTGGTGGTTGATGTCTCTTCATGTTACACTCGGAAGACCTTTTGTTCCCCCCCCAGTAGCCATTGTGACCACGGACGTTTCCCTGATAGGGTGGGAGGGGCATTTTCAGGGAAAGACTGCCCAAGGCACATGGACAGATCAAGAGTCACATCTGCATATCAATGTTCAGGAGTTGAGAGCGGTACTTCTGGAGTTGCAGTACTTTCAGGACTCTCTTCCTCTAAAGACAATTGCAATCCAGATGGACAACATGTCGGTGGTCTGGTACTTGAACAAACAAGGCGGAACCAAGTCTTACCCCCTTTGTCGAGAAGCCCTCAGGGTATGGCAATGGGCTGTGTCATCCAACCATTTTCTGATAGCAGTGCACATCCCGGGGAAATCCAATGTGATAGCAGACAAGCTAAGCAGAGCAATACTGTTGCCTCACGAGTGGTCTCTCAACCAACGAGTTGCGGATTCAATTTTCCACAAATGGGGCCAGCCTTGCTGCGACCTCTTTGCCAGTCACATCAATACCAAATGCAGAAGCTACTTTGCCCTAATACCACCTCCGGGACATTCCCCGAGAGACACACTCGTACACGATTGACCCTCCACGTCTCCTTTATACATTCCCACCTATTCCACTGATACCCAAGGTTTTACAGAAAGCAAACTTGCTGGGAAGGACAGTTATCCTCATAGCTCTCTACTGGCCTCGACAGATTTGGTTCGCCTTCCTTCACCATCATCTACTGGAGGATCCATGGATCCTGGACCCAGTTCTGGACCTTCTGACACACCCATCAGGGGACCTCCATCCTTCACTGCAGTCCCTAAAATTGACTGCTTGGCTAATCCACTTCCCCTAATTCCCAGGCTTCATTCACTCTCAGATGATACAAGACAAATCCTTTTGTCTTCTCACAAGCCACCCACCAGGAAACTATACAGCAGTAAGTGGAACAGGTTCTCAATTTGGACCAATATACAGAAAATTGACCCTTTCTGAGCTCCTCTATCATCCATTTTAGAATTTTTGACAAAGATTTTTAAAGAAGGAGCAGCAGCTGCGACAGTTCAAGTCCATTTAGCCACCATATCAAATTTCCACCTTGATTTGATGGGTTGAATGTTATGGGCCATAAGTTATCTAAGGCTTTTCTTAAAGGTGCTTTTCACATGGGACCTCCTGTCAAAATCCCTTATTCTCCCTGGAATTTGAATTTTATGCTGTCTCAAATAATTCTCCCCCCCCCCTTCGAACCAGCATCTTCTTGTGATCTAAAACATTTGTCCTGGAAGACTATATTTCTAGTAGCCATTACTTCTGCCGCAGAGTGTCAGAACTTCAAGCATTATCTGTCAGGCCTCTTTACATGATTTTCCATGCTGATAGAGTATCTCTCAGAACAAACCCCTCCTTTTTGCCTAAAGTCTGTTCCGAGTCTAATATCAATCAGGTCATTGAGTTGCCAGTCTCTTTTCGCAACCATTCCAACAAATTGGAATACATGCTGCATAAACTTGATGTACACAGACAGCTCAGATTTTATCTTGACAGAACTAAGGATATCAGAAAATCAGATCAACTTTTTGTATCCTTTTCGGAGGCCAGAAAAGGTAATCCAGTGGCTAAAACAACCCTATCTAAATGGTTATCAGATTGTATATCCTTTGTTTATGCGAATGCAAGCATGCCATTGACACACAAGCCTAAGGCTCATTCTACCAGAGCCATTTCTATGTCTTCTGCCTTTCAAGCTAAATTGCCCTTTGACAATATTTGTGCTGCAGCCACTTGGTCTAACCCTCATACCTTTATCACACATTACAAAGTGGATAAGGCTTCCAGGGACAGGTCTTCCTTTGGTTCCACGGTACTGAGCCACCCAAGATTGAGGGTGCTAGGGACGCTACCCATCAGTGAGAATAAACAGCGAGATTTAACAACTTCACATATAGAAGTTATGTACTCACCATAACGTTCCATGTGAGTTGTTTATCTCGCCTTTATTCTCACGTCCTTCCCTCCATCCCCCTCCTGGCTGACAGTTGACTTAGAGGCTGATACCATCGTGCTTATTCAATACTTCTTCTTCCCCTTTGGGAGTGCTTCCGTGCAGAAATAAATAAATAAAAGGGTATATATACTCGCAGCAAACAAGATCTGAGGTAATTCCAGCAGTGCATTGTGGGATAAGGGGCTGGTCTCGAGCTACTGGCAAACCTTGAGTTTTGCTATCGGCTCCGAACCCATCAGTGAGAATAAAGGCGAGATAAACGACTCACATGGAACATTGTGGTAAGTACAGAACTTCTATTTCTACTTGTATTGTAACCCTACCTAGCCTTGCATACAGATATCACAGGAATAACTGGGCAGGCAATGAGGTGTGACCTACAGGGATGAGCCCAACCTGTGATAGCCCTACCTAGACTTGCATACAGATGTCACATTTGTAACTGGGCAGGTAATGAGGTGTGGTCTACATGGATGAGCCTACCCTGTGACAGCCCTACCCAGCCTTGGATCCAGATGTCACACCCGTAACTGAGCAGGAGGTGTGGTCTATAAGGATAAGCCAGCCCTAGCTAGCCTTGCATGCAGATGCCATATCAGTAAATGGGCAGACAATGATGTGTGGCCTACAAGGATGAGCCTGCCCTGTTACTGACACATTTCCCTGTCCATCCACTCCCAGGCTGGACAGCCACTCCAAGTCCACATCTCCAGGAGGACATAACTAAATGGCAAATTCCTATTTATGCATCACACACACATACACACACACACACACACACACACACACACACACACACACACACACACACACACACACACACACACACACACACACACACACACACACACACACACACCCTTGAGAAGGCTAGCAGGCAAAGCCTCTTCATTCCTTCCACAATGCATGGCACCTGCAGAAAGAGGCCATGCCAGTAATCAAATTCAGGTCATCTGGGTCATAGTGTTTTATCCTTTTGTGCCATGGAGCTAGCTACCTATTCATTTCCTGCTGCTAAGTTACAGATAATAACAAAGCCTTGAATGTCCAAGTCCCAAATGTTTGGAGAGGTATCACATCTTCTGTTATCACATTAGAAACAATAAGACTTCTGAGGAAGCACGTGTACATCAAAGGAAAAAAGTCACTTAATCTAACAACTGACCTAATATGCAATTTATTCCATGATTATTGTATTTGGCATGAGATATCTGCTTTCTGTGCTGTCATCTGCTTGGTCTTCTCACTTACATACTTTACTTCTCATCAAAGGACAGCCAGTTGAACTGAGATCAGAGGTCCTTTAAAAAGGGAAGAACATGTTAGCAAACAAAAGCTAAGAGACTTACGCAGTGTCCTAGTTGTATATGAATAGAGGCTGAAGGAATTTATGCTAGATCTGTAGGTTTTCAGCTCAGAGTTATAACCAATGTGAGTCTTATTATCTCCTGAGTCTTACTCTGTTTTATTCCACCTTTTCTGTATCAGCCTTCCTTAACCTTTTCCTGATTTTTACCCTCCCCCACCCTGTGACTTATCCATATGTAATCTAATTATTTGTGTTAGTCTGTCTCACCTTAACTTCAATGACAGGATCCATTTAAGTTTACATCTGTGCATTGTGAGGCTACAAGTGAGATGACAGCATTTCCCTAATAAGTTTATTTGCTTGCATCCTCTGGAACGACTTTGTATTGCTCTTACTGAAGCATGTTTACTTAGGATCTGTGTGCCTTTATGGTTAGGTATACCAGGAGCCCTGTTTGGACATGCATTAATCCAGATTAGTCCCCATTACAGATAAAGCCCTAAACTTTGTGCTACTTGATATTACTGTATGTTGAACTATTATAGATAAGCTAGTTATTCCTGTTTTATCATGTGGAAAAGCATTATGTTAGACGCTGTAACTATGTGGCTGTGCCAGGCTTCTTGCCCAATCACTGTTCCACCATGTTAGCCATCATTAGTCCTGAGTGACTCCATGGATTTCTAATTATATTTTAAGATTGCAGTATCACAGGGATTTCTTATTCCCATAACATGCAGCGATCTTGCAGTTAGTATACTTAAGCAGCACACATGCAAAGTTCTCAGGTGTGCACTATAGGTTGCCACAGCTTAAGAAATGGGCCAGATTCTGTAAAGTTCGAGGAAGCTATTTGTGGACAACTCTGTATGCCGAAGGAACATTTCAGTGCACCTGCTGCAGAAAGACACATTGAAGGCACACAAACTACTTAGCTATTCAGCATAAGATAATTATGGAATCAGTGCACACCTGTCTGATCCTGACACATTGTGCGCAAAATGTGACAAACTGCCATGCAGGCTCTGTTTCTGAAATCCTTGGCATATGCTTTAAGGATCTCAAGGAATAAAAGCTACTACTATGGATTTTGCCAAATTCCATAGCAATATAAAAAATACAACATAAAAATGCAGTCTGCAGTTAATGAACTGCAACAGGCTGCAGTGATAAAGCATAAATGAGGCTGTAGCTGTGCACCCTAGAAATCAGCCAACTACAGTCAGAGCAAGGCTGCAACTAAACTAGTTGTCAGACCAGCAAATAATAAACATGTATCAGCTAGACAGTCAACTGGTGCAGGCTGTCTGCAGCATGTGTACTCCACACGTCTATGCAGACCCTGTGAGGAAACCCAATCCCCCTGAAACCAAAGTGTGTCTCAGTCTGGGTGTACTTGCATCTAGGACATTCCAGAGGCACATGGAGGATGCTGTGGGAGTGTCACTGGCAGCAACCAGACGTATCCTTGCAAAATTCCTGGAAAAAATGTGCAGTAATTTGGATGACTAAATACACTTTCCATCTACCCCATGGAGAGAACTGTAAGGCACAAGTTTTACAGTATTGCAAACTTTCCCCATGTACATGGTGCAATAGATTGCAAATAATACCAAATAATACCTATCAAGCCACCAGTACATCCTGAAGCAGAGAATGATACATAAACAGAAAGGGCTGACCATCCATCAACTGCCAGGTTGTGTGAGCAGCAGATGGCAGGATAACAAACATCATGGCAAAATACCCTGGAAGTGTCCATACTGCTTTTATATGGAGGAAAGTAGACTGAGGACTGTATTCCAGCAAGGTGAAATACCTGAGGGACTGCTACTGGGTAAATACAGGAACACAGCCAGGATGTAAGTTAAGGATACCAATCCCAGCAATATCCATGTTGACAAAATGTGTTATTCTTCCCCACAACAGCTGACTGTGGTTATCCTTTTGTGTTGTGGCTAATGACCTCACACTCTGAGCCATCCAACCTTGCAGAGGAGGCCTACAGTAGAGCACACACAACAACCATAAATACCATAGCAAGTGTGTTCAGTGTACTGAAAGCTAGGTTCAGATGTCTGGACACATCCAGGTGCACTGCAATACACACCCAAGACGACAGCACAGACAATAATGGCATGCACCATGCTGCACATACTAACTAGAGCAAATGGGGGCCTTCCAGATGCAGGTGTGGGTGAACTACCCCAAGAACCCCCAGATCTCTGAAGAAGACATCTCACAGGCATCAAAGGAGGCGCAGGAGGAAACAGGGGACAGAAATCACAGGTGTAGGCAATGTAGGATGTGCCCACAAGTGCAAGCCCAGGCAGCATGGCAGCATCTGACCCACAACTCTGAGTCATGATGAGCCACGGGTACATGAGTACACAGACTGATCATTGATGTTCAGATGTTGCCCCAGCACAGCAGCACAGATTGTATCTAATGGCAGGTACCCACTAGATGTCCACACTGACCATCATACATACACCATTGTAAATAGTGTGGGAAGAAATAGCCAGGGAATTGTTATGGCTAGGCTTGTATAGGCCCTAGGGCCGATAGCCTAGTACTAACCTATGAACCTATATACAAATCAGTCACAACAGGGATCATCAGCTTAGGGCACAAGTGACACAGGTATGCATGCACAATCAGATTGTTGTAGCGGTGTATGATAAACAATAAGGGACACACATTAGTGCAACACATTCTTATCTGTACTATATATAATAACATAAAAAAAGAGAAACAACACAGGACATAATGCAGAAATTTTCATATCACCAGAAAAATATATCACAGTAAGCTAGTAATGCAGTGCAAGGAGTCAGCTGTGTTTATGAAACTGCTGGACTCACACTCTAACACAGTCTAGGCTGGCCACACTAACAGCTCACACTAAGGTCTTCTCTGCCCCTACCATGTACAGAAACACTTGGGTCAGGTTGCCCCACAGAGTAGCCTGATAGGGTGACAACACCATGTTAAGGTGAAGGAACATCACTGTGAGTTGAAGGTCTTGTTGTGACTGGCTGGACCACAGCTGATGGGCCAGCAGCAGATGTGTGTGGACACTGGGCCATAAACACTGATGCTAGATGGGTAATGGTGGTTCTGCTGAGAGTTGACCTGCCTTTTCTCCCATGTTGTAATTAGCTAACCACAGTCAGGCTACCAAAAACTCTGACTGTACTACAGTACTCCTGTAGTACTGTAGAGGCCATGGTTTATACTGAGTGTGCCACAGCTAGCACACTTTGATTTTGAGCAACCAATGATGTCATTACCTCACCATGTCTGTGCTCCTGTCCATCATGCAGTACACATAATGGGTGTGCAACACGATCTGTGGCATGGACACACATCTAATCCATGACATTGCTGGGAATGTTCCTTTGCTTGGAGGAATAGGCGGACACCCTCTGACTCCTGGCCATGCACACCATCTGCATGCCTATGTCCGCTGTGATGCTCAGTATCAAGTTGTTGTGGGAAACTGTCAACATCAGCATCTTGGGTCTGTGGTTCAGCGGATTCATCCTGTACATGATCCGATGTTCCATCATTCTCAGACTGGCCAGACAACTTTCCCTCCACATCTGAGGCTAAAGCTGCATCAGCATCACTGCCAACATCTTGGACAGACTATTACCACATCAATGTCTGGTGTCCTGGGGGGCATGCCACCATATTGAGTCACATCAGATCCCAAATCATGATCCCAGGATGGGTTAATGGAGAATACAGATAGCTGATGTGTTAAAGAAGAGACAGGTGATACAAATCAGGACAATGTGCTTACATCACATACTGGATATCATTAAGGATAGAAAAAAACAAAGTCTCTGGAACCATAGGAGAACTGACTTATGAATGCTTTAATAACTCACAGTGAAAAACACTAGTGAAACCTTTGCCAGATGACGTCATCAGACTTGTATATAACATCAAACTCGCAAGCCTTTTATACAAATAATAAAACCATGTGACATAATTACATTAAGCTAATAAATTGAATTAATGCACCTGCTGTTTTAATTCTTTCAAAAGAGGTTTTAAAGTGACAGTGCCATTTAGGTCTGGTTGTACATGAGCTCTAAGTCTCAAAATCCATCTAAGCTCTTCCATTTCAGTAAAATGTACTATGTCCCCACCTTGTAATGGTACATAAAGTATTTTTAAAATCATAAATTTAAAATTGTGTGTTTGACCAGTGTCATTAATGTGTTTAAAAAGTGCATTCCCAGTATTGCTGCGATTAATATCATACATATGATTACTTATTTTTTCTTTCAACTTTTGACTGGTTGTACCTACATAATACACTGTGCATTTTGTGCATTTAGCCATATATATTAAATTGCAGGTATTACAATTACCATATTTTTGAATTATAAATGATTTGCCAGTGACTGGATGTTTAAATGTTTTGTCAATATATATATATATATATATATATATATATATATATATATATATATATATATATATATATATATATATATATATATATATATACATATATATATTTATGTATATATATATATAAATATATATATATATATATATATATATGTATATATTATCTCTCTCTCGCTCTCTCTCTCTCTCTATATATATATATATATATATATATATATATAAAATATATATCTAGCTCTCTCTCTCTCTATATATATATATATATATATATAGATATATTTATATGGTTTACAATTAAAACTTGGAAACTGCATCAGTTTCCAAGTGGGCAGAATGTTGAACCCAACTTGATCGAATACACTACAGCAAATGGGTAGTGTCAATCAAGCATTTGGGTTCAACATTGTGCAGGGGGATCGCGGTTCAGTGAGGAACAGGGAATTAGCCCATTTCCTCACTGAAGTGTGATCTTGGAGTTGGTATATTTAATTTGCAGGGGGCATGTGTGTGTGAGGGGGCACATCCCCTCACATGGGGGTGAGGGTCTATATAATGACCTTGAAATGGCATAGTGCCAAACACCTTTTCATTGATACATATATGTCAAATTCCCAGATAACTGAACAGCCAGCTCACCAATTTCTTACCCAGGGAAAGAAATTGGTAGGCCAACTGAACGCAACACACCAGTAAAAACATTACAAAGTAGGGGGCTGTGCCCCCCACACACCCCCTAACTAAATATACCAACTCTGAGATCACACTACAGTGGGGAAAAGGGCAAGTCCACAGAGACAACCAACCATTTTTTTCCCATAGAAAAAAAAACTTAGTGATCTGGTTGTTCGGTTAACTGGGATTCGACATATATAAGTCGATGAATAGGTGTTTGTCGTTAGCTCATTTACAGTTCTTGATATAGACCTGGGGGTGCAGGGGGGTATAGCCCCCCTGAAAAGCAGTACAATTAACGTACAATTGACTGTACAGTCTAATGCTATGTTAATGTTCATAGTAGGAGGTGAGTAACGTCACC
Source organism: Protopterus annectens (assembly GCF_019279795.1). Classification (NCBI taxonomy): domain Eukaryota; kingdom Metazoa; phylum Chordata; order Ceratodontiformes; family Protopteridae; genus Protopterus; species Protopterus annectens. The sequence goes on from NC_056747.1 coordinate 1,306,411,491, forward strand.
TCCTGCTATGTCGAATTCATCGAACCATGGTTGTCAATGTATCCATTTTCATATTGGTTTACTTTTCAGCATGTCGAATTCCACATTTAGAGTCAACATTTTAAACGGTCGATTGATGCTGTTTCGACATGCCAGTAGTAAACCATATATATATATATATATATATATATATATATATATATATATATATATATATATATATATATATATATCTGTATATAAAATGTTTTTATTATTGAGCGAGTACTGTTTACAATGTAAGAAGAATGTATATGTAATTTCTGTGTATCACATGACCTTTAAGGGTATTTAAACAAAGGGAAATTATGTGATTTTTTTGTATCTGATGAAGTCCTGTTTTGTTGATAGCTAATACAGGACCAAAAGCGCTTATACAGCCTTTCTTGGAACTGTTTGGTGTGGCTACTTTACTTGAGAAGTACTTCTAGTGCCTTGGATTTAAGGTTATTGGACATTCTTTTTGTTTCTGTGGTTTTGTGAACTTTGTTGTCAGCACGAGGAAGGTTTCGGGTAAGGAGAGTGCACCTGTGAACTTGGAATTGTGCAATCCCGCTGTTTTTAGAATTACACTGACTGTGTTTCTGACTGGCTAATAAGAAAAGCATGCAGCCCAAGGAAGAAGTTACCCTAACCTAACTACTAGCATTAATAAATGAAACTAATGCTAAGGTGGACTTGGTATGTGACAATATGAAGGATTTTGCCAACAAGAACGAGAGGTTGACAAGAACGAGTGATAATATTTGTTCGTTTAATGGTGGAACATCTGTTGGAGGAGTATCCTATTCGAGGGCGTTGGTGGAAGGAGTTCCCCCTATAGGTGATAATGGTAGGAGTAGGAGGCCTCAAGAGGAAGTGAATTTGCCTGTGCTAACCCCCTTGACTAACAACAGTGACTTCCTGAGTTGGCTTAATAAGGAACCGAAGCCAACGATTAATTCTCAAGCTGGTGAGGGTACGGAATCGGAACCTGCGGTGGATTTAAGACAAAAGATTTACCATCTGGAGAAAACCCTAAACAGATTTAGAGGGTTACAATTGGATATAGCATTTTTTGAGGACTGCATTAAGGTGCGTCAGGTGCCTAAGGGGTTGAGGATGTGGAACTTTCCGAATAACCTGGTAAACAGTTCAGTTCTACATCAAGAATTATTGGAACTGTTTGACCACATGGGGATTGAATATATGCGGTTACTGATCCATGACAACTGACGGCAGTTGATGGAGCTTAAAGAGGAAATTGTTCAGTTACAAAAAGAGGTTACTGAACACGAGGCATTCAGTTGTAACAAAGGGCTGTACCGTAGTATTTTCGGAAGAGTGGAGCAGCACGAAAAAACTATTAAGGCCAGGAAAGGTATAAAATTTAAGAGAGATGAAGAAGATTACAAACATAAGAAGGCATATCCCAACCCTAGGACTAATGTACAGCTGAGGGTTTCATTTGCAAAAGTGGAGGAACACAACACCCATTTACTGTTTGGAGAGGAGGACAATAATAGGGAAGTGTTTAATGACTTAAATGTTAATATCAATGGTGGGCAGGATTTTTAAGAAATGCCGAGATGCTCAGCAAGTTGAAGAGCATATACGGCCAGTGGATGCTTAGAAACAAAGGAAAGGCCAGAACCGTGGGAGGTATCGAGCTCAGCAGGGGGGTCGGGGCAGATGGCAAGGGGGACCCCTGCGATATCACCAGCAGTAAGTGAGCCATTTGAATACATAACGGTAATGACTATCAATGACTTTATTAAAGTACCTACAGCAAGCAGCCCTGTGTACTGTGAGGATTGTGTTGCTGTGGATGGTCCAGTAAATGACACTCTGTTGTGGTCTGGAAGGGCTGAATATTATTATGATGTTGATAACGTATACCGAACAGTGCAAGATGATATTATGGTTCAAGATGTTTGTAAAAATGTACCACACCTACTTGAAAGTCCAGGGATGATATTAGATAGAGCTAATATGCTTGTGCCTATTGAAACTGAGCAGTTTGATGTGATAATGGGTACTTCAGAGGCAGATGAAAGAAATGTTAAGGTTAGTGAATATAGAGGGCTTAAGATATACAATTATACTAATGAGGTTTTGGAAATACATCATGGTGAACTACTGTCAAAAGGGTTCACCTTTGTACCTAAGGGACAGAACTATGGGGTGGACACCTTCTTAGATATTGAATTGTTCTCTAGATTAATTAATTCAAAAATATTGTTGGAAAAGAATGATAGGAGTGAAGACACTGACCACACATGGACAAATAATCCTGTGTCAAGAAGGAATAAGTACAACCCCCACTTTGCTTCCCCCAGTTGCCATTTTTGAAAAATTAACTGAAATGGAAATTAGGAATTTATTAAGTAATATTACTGCGGTGGTGGTGCTGTGGTAGCGTTGTCGCCTCACAGTTAGATGTTGCCCGTTCGATTTTCAGTTAGAGCGTCTTCTGTGTGGCGACATGCGTGAATGGGCATTCCTTCATTGAAGGTTGTGCGTTAGGCCCGGCAAGCCAGCACATAAAAATCTACTGCCAATCATTAGCAGAATGGAGTTCCGCTGTGGCGACCCCTAACCGGGAAAAGCCGAAAGACACAAACAAATTAAGTAAGCATAGAAAACACGGGTGTGATAATTTTGCTAAAGACGAAGACCGTGTATTGAGGGAATTAATGAAGAATCATCACATTAGGGTTATGAAACCCGACAAAGGAGGTGGAGTTGTTATAATGGACCAGTATGAGTACACTAGTAGAATGTTAAGGTATTTAAATAACAGTGAATATTTTAGTCCAGCTTCCCTGAATGAGATTAATATTTTTATCAAGAGATTGGATTTTATTCTGGAGGACCTATTCCAGGAATACAGCTTTACAGATGAGGAAATTAAATTTTTGAAAGTTGAACATCCAAAGGTCCCCTCATTTTTTGGGATCCCCAAGATCCATAAATCTGTTGTAGATCCACAAATGAGACCTATAGTGGCAGGGAGAGGAAGTAAAACTGAACCCTTGGCCAAGATGGTTGATTTTCATTTTAAAAAAAATTTGATGGAAAAGATCACATGTTGAAAGATTCATGGCACCTGTTGAGGAGTTTGGCAGGGGTTGAATTCAATGAGCAGGTGATTTTTTTAAGCGTTGATGTTAAGGATTTGTATTTGCGCATCCCCCATGAGGAAGGTATGGAAATGTTCCAGAATGTGCTTAGAGAGGATACTAAGTTTTCCAATGACTCAGTGTATGTACTATCAACCCTTATGGAACTGGTACTTAGTAATAACTTTGTTTGGTTTCAGGGTGAATATTTTAAACAGACATGAGGAGTGGCGATGGGAGCTATAGCAGCTCCTATTTTTGCAAATATTGTCCTATGGTACAGGGAGACCAAATTTGTGTTGGAATCAATATTTACAGATACTACAGATTTTTAGATGATATTTTGATTTTGTGGATTGGGAGTGATGAGGAGGCAGATGAGTTCCTCGAGTATGCTAATAATACAACTAATTTTTTTAACATTCACAAGTACAAAGGGAAAGGAAATGGTTAACTATTTGGATGTACACCTTTACAAAAATATAGGTAGCAGAAGTTATGAGTCATCAATCTACAGAAAACCAACATACTCAAATATGTTGTTGCATTTTGAGAGTGAACATCCATTTTGGCAGAAAAGGAACCTTATCAAAGGGCAAATGATAAGGGTATCTAGACTAACTAGTGAATATGAAAAATTTGTGGAAGAGATTGGCATCTTGAAGGAGATGTTATTCATTAGAGGGTACCCTAAAACACTGGTTGAGGGACAGGAAAAGTATGTTACTGATAGAAGGATGGAATGGTATCCACCCTTGTTAAAAAAATCCTAATGTACCAGTGGGTGGCCAAAACACACAAGTGGGCTCGTTTAGTTGTACTTTAACATTCAATGAGCACTCACCAGAAATTCGAAAGATATTGGTGAAAAATTGGAGTGGAGTGTTTGGTGCCTTTGGTCTTATTGACAAGTTAGGCCCTAGCCTAAGGATAGTGTATAGAAAGGGACACAATATTAAGGCCCTTTTGAAAGATATCAGAACAGAGAGGATAGATTGATGTTGGGAAAGATGAGTATGTGTGGAAGTTGTAGGGAATGTAGATTTATGTACGACACCAAAAATGTGGTCATTGAAGGTTATGATAGGGTCATTTTGTGATAAAAGGTAATTACAACTGTAGGACAAAGGGGGTATTGTATGTTCCCCTATGCCAAACATGTAAAGCCTATTATATAGGTAAAACGAAAAATTAATTGAGAAAGAGGGTATACCAACACAATTATGCTATTAAAAACAGGAGAGTACTAATGCCCTATATAGGCACAGTGTTTTATGTAAGGATTTTAAAAAATATAGATTTTGTGTGTTGCAGAAGGTTAAAAACATGAGAGAGGGGGTAACTGGTCAAAGTTTCTTGAATATAGGGAGACCTTTTGGCAGGTGTTATTGAATGCAACCATGAAGCCTGGCCTAAATGATAGAATATTAATTAGTAGTTTGCTTAATTTTAGAGCAGAAAACATTTAAATTTAAATTTAACAACTAAGAATAAACAGATTAAAAACACAACCACTGAATGTGACCATAAATGCAAGGATATTTTATTGCGTGGGTGGTTGTTTTTTAGGTTTTAGTTTTTAGATGGGGGGGTGTAGTTTAAGTATGTCGGCGGGAATTGCACATTAACTATTATTATTCATACTAAAGTTATATTAAAAATACAAGGTTAGGAGGTTCCAGGTAGTAGTTTTAGTAATGCTGTTTTATTTTGTTTAAAGTACAATGAAAAGGTTTTTATTATTGATTGAGTACTGTTTACAATGTAAGAAGAATGTTTATGTAATTTCTGTGGATCACATGACCTTTAAGGGTATTTAAAGAAAGGGAAATGATGTGACTTTTTTGAATCTGATGAAGTTCTGTTTTGTTGATAGCTAAGCACTTATACAGCCTTTCTTGGAACTATTTGGTGTGGCTACCTTACTTAAGAAGTACTTCTAGTGCCTTGGATTTAAAAAAAAAAATATATATATATATATATATATATACATATATATATATATATATATATATATATATATATATATATATATATATATATATGTGTGCGTGTGTGTGTGTGTGTGTGTCTGTGTGTGTTGTGTGTGTGTGTGTGTGTGTGTGTGTGTGTGTGTGTGTGTGTGTGTGTGTGTGTGTGTGTGTGTGTATATATATATATATATATATATATATATATATATATATATATATATATATATATATATAGATCTAGGACGTTTGCTCGACTGAGCAAACGACCAAAATCCAAATGGCCGGGCATACTTACTCGAATGTGCTTTTCACTGAAGAAGCACTTTTGTGTAAGTATGACTGTTGCCGAGGCTGTACTACTGTGCAGGTAAGGGAAATTTCCCTTTTCTCCATTGTAGTGCAGTCTCGGAGGGAGAATATTAAAGTAGGGGGGTAAATTTAGTGTTTTTTTTAAATTTTGTCACACGCTTTAATGAAAGGGATTTTTCGATAAATGCGCTTTCGTTAAAGTGTGTTCGGGTTTTATGGATTCGGACGTTTGCTCAGTCGAGCAAACGTCCTAGATATATATATATATATATATATATATATATATATTCATAGTTAACACATTTATTACATTTGTATCCGCCTGTTTTAAAACTGTTAAATATAAAAAGTTTCTTAGATTGTTCCTTATAGCATAGTTGATTCTTGAAGGCGGTAGTACACATAGATTTCCTATGTGAACTATTGCATTTGGTACTCACAAATAACATCTTTCTTTTTCAAACAAAGAAAAAGTGTAGCGATGGGCACTCCAGTTGCCAACACATACCCCAACATAGTGATGTTTATTTGGGAAAGGCAACATGTTTTGGGAGTTGAACATCCTTATCACAGTAGGGTTAAGTTTTACAGAAGATTTGTGGATGACCTTTTTATAGTCTGTCAGGTTCCATTAGATACTTTTATTCATTTCTGTGAGTATAGATCATAAATCATGCAGTTTTTGAAGTTTAAAAAGAACATTTCATCACAAATTATTAACTTTTTGAATGTGACTTTAATAAAAGATGAGCATGGGTGTATTGATACCATGCTTTTTAAAAAATCTGTCAAGCGAACTTTCTACCTTCATAGGACTAGCATGTATCCTTCATTTGTCCTTAGGAATGTGGTGAAAAATTAGATGCTGCATGTTTCCAAATTAAATAGCACAGCTGATAACATGGATACACCATTAGATAATACAGCTCGAGATTTCATTAACAGAGGCTGTAGAATGATTATATTTATCACACTCAGCGGTATGTTAAGGAAGTATGCAATACATCAGCTCAGTCGATCTTTTTTAATGGAAATCCTGTACAAATTACATGCAGACGGAAGAATAATATTCAGAGATGCAAGCTAGCATTTAATAAAAATATAGCAGCAGTGCAAAATATAATACATAAACTGACCCATTCTATTGGACACAACAGAATTAAGGATTGATTTTAATGATAAACCAGATTTCTGTTATAAAAGAAATACCACCTTGAAGACTCAAATATGCTGTAAGGAACAACCTAAGAATATTTTTATATTGAACAGTTCTAAACAAGGCACCTACAAATGTAATAAATGTGTTAACTTTAAATATAGATATATATATATACTGACAAAACATTTAAACATCCAGTCACTGGCAAATCATTTCTACTTCAAGCATACGGTAATTGTAATACCTGTAATTTAATATGGCAAAATACACAAAATGCACAGTGTATTATGTAGGTGTGAGCAACTGAAAGCTGAAAGAAAGAATAAGTAATCATTTGTATGATATTAATTGAGGCAATCCTAAGAATGCACTTTTTAAACATGTTAATGACACTGGTCAAACACACAATTTTAAATTTATGATTTTAAAAAATACTTTACGTACCATTACAAAGTGGGGACATAGTACACATAACTCAAATGGAAGAGTTTAAAATGGATTTTTGGGACTTAGAGCTCACGTACAGCTGGGACTAAATTGCACTGTCACTTTAAAACCTCTTTTGATGGAATTACAACAGCAGGTGCATTCATTCAATTTATTAGCTTAATTTCATTTTTTATGTGACAGGAGTTTATTGTTTATTTAAAAGGATTGTGAGATTGATGTTATTTACAAGTCTGATGAAGCCACCCGCCAAAAGTTTTACTAGCATTTTTAATTGTGTGTTATTAAAGCATTCATAAGTCAGTTCTCTTGTGGTTCTGAACACTGCTTTTCTTCTGTCTTGTTAAATTTTTGAAGTACACTGGATTCATAATCAGCTCCTGTTGCTTGATATATGGATATCATTATAGACATATGACATATATCTCACCGCAATATTACAGGTAATAATGACTTTACATGAAGTCTTTGATATGTATGGTTCATGCAATCTATATAACACGGAGTATACAACTAGGTTACATGGCCAACATACATGACATATGTGATGAATACAAACAAAATACTCACCTGACAACTTCTCCTGAGAAGACGGTGCTGTTGAAGAGGGATAAATTTCAACTATTGCAGTGAAAAAATCAGCATTATTAATCACATGATTGCCAGCATGACCCATTTGAAAACCGTTAAAACAGATATGATTTACATAGACATACCACTTGTTTGTGCAGTTGATGAGGTCAATGCAGTCTGGCCTAGGAATGGAAAGAGACCCCAGTATTAATGGAGGGCAACAACAGGAACAACAGCAATGACCTGTAAGAAAGATAGGTAACAGCATACCACCGACCACTGACAGACTTCCGCTGTCTAGAGTTTGTGGGATGTACTATGGATCATGCAGTGGGAAGACAAAGAGAAAGGCAACACAGTTATGCATGCAGGTAACAGAATATTGAGACAAGAATATACAACACAGTAACAGGGGCTGCAGATATTCACATAACAGACATTGCATCTGTTACCCAGATGGCCCTGTGTTGAAAACCTGTTGCATTAATGTCATGTATCACAGGTTTGCTACACATTGCTGCAAACTATGGATCTGTTGCAGTAACATACCTAGGCTGTCTGTACTTGTATCTGCATAGCTTGGCACCCACTGGATGTACCTGTAGTGTATAATGTTGGGGGAATATCAGTGTGACAGTAAACAGCAGTGCCATGACATGAGGCTAAGGCAATAACAGGTAGTGGTCATAGTAACAATGTATGGAAACACTCACCTGTCATTCCCTGGTATTGTCCAGAGGTAGATAGACCTGTGAATATTAATGCAGACAGCATTACACATGTTGGTTGTAGTGTTCTGTCTGTACTGCAGTTGTATGACTACATGTAGTTAAACTTATGTGTGGAACTGTGTGCATGGCTGAAATCTGCTGCTATAAATCAAAAATGACAATACATGAATATGCATGCTACAGCAATATGCAGCGATTTTCTCTATATTCAGCCATGTCAATGTAGGAAAGACATACATGTTTGGGTGGAACTCCAGCTTCTATCCCACCCACAGGTATGCATCACTCCCCTCTTGCTGCATGCATGGAGACCAGAAATATTGGGATGCCACGGGGGGATCAATGATGATCCACCACTAGTGACATCTCTCAGTCTCTCATATCATCTCAACATGTTGACTGCATGGAGGGCCATGTCTGAACAGCATCATCGACAGGCCTCATGGGATCTGTTGTGACCTCCAACCACATTTATTATGTTGGTAAAGTTAGTCTAGACTTCATTTCTCCAAACTGCATTCCCAGAACAGCCAAGGAGTCTTTGTCCATGTTGTCAGAGAACATCCATTATCATGTCATTTTCCTGTGGGGAGGAATTGTCAACTCTAGGATGGTTGGCCATCTGAAATATAGTGACATGCACATGATCATATTCCTGTGTGAGCCCAGTTATGCAGAAGATTTTGTGGACAGCATATGTCAACATAAACAGTATGCACTCCTGTGCAGTACAAAAGTCTGTAAACACTGTGACAAATACTAGTGTGACATATATAAAAAGTAACACCGATGCCTGCATACATACCAGTTGTAAAATAAACACGACTTGTAATATCTTTAGAGGCTGTAGATGAGATTGCAATCCCTTCCACTACATATCTGTTGAATGAAATTTCAAAGACAACAGCATCACACCACCTAAGTCTGTATGCATTTCACATGCAAATACTACACAAACTAACAACTTACAGAAAGTGTGGGAAAACCTCAGGATCTGTAGGCAGGCCTTGGACAGTACAGATCCTTTGTTTATTGAGCCAGTAGTTATAAGACTTTTGTCATGAACCCTCAATGAAAAAATTCCTGTAACATCAAACGAATATAGTACATACGCATAATGTCAGAATCCATAGTTTAACGAATATAGTACATACGCATAATGTCAGAATCCATAGTTTAACGAATATAGTACATAATGTCAGAATCCATAGTTTAACGAATATAGTACATACGCATAATGTCAGAATCCATAGTTTAACGAATATAGTACATACGCATAATGTCAGAATCCATAGTTTAACGAATATAGTACATACGCATAATGTCAGAATCCATAGTTTAAAGAATATAGCACATACGCATAATGTCAGAATCCATAGTTTAACGAATATAGTACATACGCATAATGTCAGAATCCATAGTTTAACGAATATAGTACATATAATGTCAGAATCCATAGTTTAACGAATATAGTACATACGCATAATGTCAGAATCCATAGTTTAACGAATATAGTACATACGCATAATGTCAGAATCCATAGTTTAACGAATATAGTACATAATGTCAGAATCCATAGTTTAACGAATATAGTGCATACGGATAATGTCAGAATCCATAGTTTCTGTAGTTACACCACAGAGTGTAAGGAATTACTAGTAAGAAATATGGATCATCTGTAAGTCTGTCTTTATATACTGTTCACATTTGTGAAGTAAATCTGTCTATACATCTGCATATAGCACTGAAATCAATTAATGAAAATAGCACCGCCTGTGTGCATAAAACATCAGTCCAGTAACTTGCAACAATTTCTGTTAAAGCACACATTTAAAAAAAATAACAGGTACCTTTGAGAATGAGTAACTTTAACAGATGTAATATTCACCAAAACAGAAATGCTACCACTTGCTGATGCACCTCTCACTCTGAACCACTGAAAGTAAGAGCACCTAATATGCAACCACCTTAAGTACCATTTGCACCATACATAATTAATGAAGTTCATTAAATGTCTAGGTTTTGCAATACCATTTATGCACCTCCGTGTAAACTGGCTACATGCAGCTTAACTCCAGTGTGTAATGTGTAAATACCCAATAGGTATTGATAATAAATACCCAATAGGTATTGATAATAAATACCCAATAGGTATTGATAAGTGGTACCACGTCTGGCATGTGACAGTCATCTTCCAGGGATTTGATTCCACATCAGCACCACTTTCAAATATTGATTTTGATACATTTAAAGATCAGACCATAGCTACCTGCAAACTGAGTGGGACCTCAGTGAGCATTTTGCAGATTTTACATGTATCCTACATTTTCCATTGGATGATCGAGATGGCTGCTTTAAGGAGGCTGAGATGTGCCTGTGTGCCCAACTGACAGACAAGGAGACAACACAGATGCTGTCCATCAATGCTGGAGTGCAGCAGCAGATGATAGCCAGTCCAAGGAACTTTGTGATGATAGATATCTGGAACTGGACTGCAAATGAGCACCAAAGACATACAGGGAGTACAGGTTGACCACGGCTATGATTATCTGCATTGGAGTGACATTAATGAGCTTCGTCCGAGGGTCACCACGGTGTGGAGACAGCCCATGGGTCCCTAAAGTACTATGTGTACCTTAGCATTCCTGTGGAATTTAGAGATATACTTTTGTCCCATACATATCAGATGGATGTTTTTATAACCAGTAACTAGATATTGTGACAATTAACTCATGGGGATAATTAAGTGGACACGGTAACTGCTCTCCGTCTAAGTATAGGTCTGATTCCTTTGCTGTTAAATTGTTTAATAATGTTTAAAATATACATAATTATGAACTTTGTAGATGTACATTTGATTTTTACAACCTATAATGACATAATTTCTTACATTCACTGTCCTTCTGCATCACTGATGCCTAGAGCACTGAGGCCTCCAATGACCGCACTTTTTCATAGTTGTCCATTATAGTACCACAGTATCACCTACTGTCATGGTATATGTCTGAATAAAAACTCATACTTAACATCTTTAATTCATTCCTTCTAATAAAGTAAATATTCTTAATACAGTCCTGTTTATTTAAGCCAGAAGAAATACCTTTCTGACTGCTTAGAAACATATTTTCAGTTATGTGTTGATAGCTGTTATACCTTTAGAAGAAAGTTTCCATATTTATCCATTCTCTGCAAGAATTCAAATAAACACCAGCAGTACCTGTTTGTTAAGACAAAGTAATTGCTGCTTGTTAGCTTTGTCTATAAGAAAACCAGCTCACATGCTTGCATTTTGGTGTGCTGTGGGCTCCAATCCACATAAGGAAAACATATCAATAAATTGTTCTCTTCACCCGTACCAGTTCTTTAGGGAAGCATATTCCATTTATTGATATTCATGTTTATTTTGTGCATGGTAACAAAAAGAGTTTTGGTACCGATTTTTAAGAATAAAGGTGATGTGCAGAGCTGTAGTAACTGCAGAGGGATTAAATTGATCAGTCACAGCATGAAGTTATGGGAAAGAATAGTGGAAGGTTAAGAAGGGACGTGATGATTAGTGATCAGCAGTGTGGTTTCATGCTGGGAAAGAGCACTACAGATGCAATGTTTGCTCTGAGAATGTTGATGGAGAAATGCAGAGAAGGTCTGAAGGAGTTGCATTCTGTTTTTGTGAAATTAGAGAAAGCATATGACAGGGTGCCTAGACAGGAGTTGTTGTATTGTATGAGGAAGTCGGGAGTGTTAGAGAAGTATGTAAGAGTGGTACAGGATATGTACGAAGGTAGTGTGACAGCGGTGAGGTCTGCAGTGGGAGTGACGGATGCATTTAAGGTGGAGGTGGGATTACATCAAGGATCAGCTCTGAGCCCTTTCTTATTTGCAATGGTAATGGACAAGTTGACAGACAAGATCAGACAGGAGTCCCCGTGGACTATGATGTTGGCAGATGACAATGTGATCTGTAGTGAGAGTAGGGAACAGGTGGAGGAGACCCTGGAGAGATGGAGATATGCTCTATAGAGAAGAGGAATGAAGGTCAGCAGGACTAAGACAGAATATATGTGTGTGAATGAGAGGGAGGATAGAAGAATGGTGAAGATGCAGGGAGTAGAGGTGGTGAAGGTGGATGAGTTTAAATACTTGGGATCAATAGTTCAGAGTAATGGTGAGTGTGGAAGAGAGGTGAAGAAGAGAGCACAGGCAGGATGGAGTGGGTGGAGAAGAGTGTCAGGAGTGATTTGTGACAGATGAGTACCAGTAAGAGTGAAAGGGAAGGTCTACAAGAGGGTAGTGAGACCAGCTATGTTATATGGGTTGGAAACAGTGGTATTAACAAAAAGGCAGGAGTTAGAGCTGGATGTGGCAGAATTAAAGATGTTAAAATTTGCACTGGGTGTGATGAGGGTGGACAGGATTAGGAATAAGTATATTAGAGGGTCAGCCCAGGTTGGAAGGTTTGGAGACAAAGCCAGAGAGGCAAGATTACATTGGTTTGGAAATGTGTTGAGGAAAGATGCTAAGTATATTGGGAAAAAGATGCTAAGGATGAAGCTACCAGGTAACAGGAAAAGAGGAAGGCCTAAGATAAGGTTTATAGATGTGGTGAGAGAGGACATGCAGGTGATTGGTGTGACAGAGCAAGATGCAGAGGACAGGAAGAAATGGAAACAGATGATCTGCTGTGGTGACCCCTAACGGGAACAGGCGAAAGAAGATGATGATGGTTATTAATAACTTGGTTATTCAGAGAATTCCTATGAATATGCTTGTAATCTGTAGTGCTCTGTTAACATAATTTCTTTAATTGCAAGGTTAGTAAAGCAGTACCTGTTTGTTAAGCAGAAGCATGTGCTGCCTGTCAGCTTGGTGTATAAGGAAACCAGACAGCATGCTTACATTCTGGTGTGCTATGGGTTCCAATCCACAGAGGGGAAACATAGCTGAAACTGTCATCTTGGCCTACTTCACACATAGCAGTTATATAGAGAGGAATATTCCACTTCTTGATATTAACATTTATTTTGTGCATGGTTACAAACAGCTCAGCTATTGTCTAATTCCTATGAATATATTCGTAACCCATGATGCTCTGTTAACAGCATCTCTCTAAGTGCAGCATTAGTAAATTTTGCAACAGACCGTTATATGTCTGACAAATGTTTTGGCAATATGGTATTATTTTTAAAAGTACTATTAAATTTTGTTTTATCATTATTGCACTCAATTCGAGAACATCATCCTCATCTTTTCAGGGAGTGGGATGGGCAGACTTACACATGAAATGCAGAACAGGGGAGATGTATGTATTTGTTAGCGCTGTACACTTTGCCAAAGGACTATCTTAGTTCTCACACATACTTGTACAGCAACTTTTATGATTCTGTTAACAGAAGCACTATGATACATCTGAATCTGAGGGTATTGCTACTCAATGCTAGAAGTCTAAACCTCAAAATGCACTCTCTCAAGGCACTCCTTAAAATGGAGAACATCGACATCTGTGCAGTGACAGACACCTGGTTCAAGGCTCCAGAGAGTACCCCTGCATTACCAGGCTAAAATTCATACCACACCTTTCGGCCACCTAACCTGGACTGAAACACTAAAGGTGGAGGTGTGTCCATATTCATTAAGGATATCCACACCTCCAGGCTAGCTGCTCAGCATAATGCATCCAAAATTATCCAAGTGCAACTAACTCTGGGCAAGACCACAATCCAAATTGTAGCTTGCTCCAGATCCCCCACCATGCCTCAGGATTCCCACTCCTCATTTCTTAATACACTGGAAAATATTAGAGTACAACCTAACACCCTAATAATGGGTGATTTCAACTACCCTACCATTAACTGGGAAAACTACTCATGCACCAACTCTTGTGCTCAACCTTTCCTGGAATTCATAAATTCCAATGCCATGGATCAACTTATCCACACCCTCACCAGGGGTAGCAATATCCTAGACCTGGTTATTACCAGCATGGCCAACCGGTGCTCCACATCAGAGGTCAATTCCTCGTTGGACAGATCCAAGCACAAGCTAATCACCCTAGACATCCACATCCCTCCCCCACCCCCCATTAGGGAAACCACAGTAAAAAAATTTCTCCAAAGCCAACTTCACGCTTCTTAAGACAGAAGTGGCAAACTTCACGACACTCATGCTGACGGACAATAGAGGTATGACTGCTGAATCCTACACAAATGCACTTTATAAGCACTTACACGAGTGCATGGATCGTGCAATCCCTAATAGAACCAAGATGCTATCTTCCAAAAAAAGGAAGCCAATCTGGTGGTCCCCTGCCATAAACAAACTCTACAACAGAAGAAAGAAACTGTTGCAAAAAAGAGTAAAATCCCATGATTGGAGAAACTCCCTGGTCAGCCTCAGTAAGAAGCTGAGATCCCTCATAAGATCCTCCAAAACTAGTTATGAAAACAAAATCACCACTGACTCTAAAGACAACCACAAAGCATTCTATAGCTATGTCAAGAATCTCAATGGCAACACTCAGATCTGCTCTGAGTTACAGCACAATGGCACTAAATATACAGAACCAACTGATATTGCCAACATCCTGGCAGGCTATGTGCCCACTGAATGGTGCACAGCAACAGTTATCCCACTCCACAAAGGGGAAGCCACCACAGACCCCGGAAATTACTGCCCTATTAGCCTAATGAGCCTGGTCTGCAAGGCTATGGAGCGTATCATCATGGAACTTATAAACAATGACATTGGTAATCTCCAAACTCAGGACCCCACCCAGTTCGGGTTTGTAAAAGGCAGATCATGTCTCCTAAACCTGATAGATTTCTTTGAAGCAGTCACCAAAGCCATAGATGAAGGTAAGGTGGTTCACACAGCCTATCTAGATCTTGCCAAGGCTTTCGACACCATCCCTCACTCTGGAATTATAGATAAACTCACTAAACTATGTATAAATCCCTATGTCACAAGATGGGTTGCCAACTGGCTCACTGACAGAACCCACACTGTGAAAGTAGCAGACTCCAAATCCAACTTCAGACCAGTGACAAGTGGAGTACCACAGGGTTCTGTCCTGGGTCCTCTCCTGTTTGGTATCTACTTCTCTGAAGTACAGGCCAACACAGAAGGTCTTTGGCTAACGAAGTTCACAGATGAGATAGTCAAAACTCCAAAAGATGTGGGCATCCTACAAAAGGGCCTCGCTGAGAAAGATGTCTGGTGTCAAAGCCATGGCCTCAAGCTCAATGCCAAAAAGTGCATTGTCATCCCTTTTGGTAAAAACTCAGTACCCCTGAACTACCACATAGGTGGTAGTCTACTTAACACCGAAAGTGTGATAAGAGACCTTGGGACACAGGTGGACAGTAGTCTCTCCTTTGATAATCACATAGCCACAGTAGTCAGGAAATCCTTCTATGTGGCACACCTCATCATAAAAGGTTTCTCATCCAGGAAAAAAGAGGTCATTGTTCCCCTCTACTCATCACTCATTAGACCCATTATAGAGTACAATTCCCCTTTTGGTATGTACCTCATAAGACATCTACAACAACTGGAAAGGCCACAGAAATACCTCACAAAGAGGATTACCAGCCTCAAAGAGATGCCCTATGCAGACCATCTCAAAAAACTGCAGCTTTACTCCGTTGCATATCGCCTACTCAGAGGCGATCTCTGCCTAACACACAAAGCTATGTCAAACCCAGAGCTTTTAGACATGCTCCACTTAAAGAAATCCCAATCCCTATGAGCTACACGCTCTAGGGACCTAAACCTCATCACCACAATAAACAGAACATGCTGGAGGGATAGATTTCTGTCCCGGAGACTTCCCATACTCTGGAACAAACTACCTATCTATATCAAACAAAGCTCCTCATTAGCACTCTTCAAGAAAAATCTTGATGGTTGGATGGGAGATAGAAATTCACCCCTGGGATCACTTCTGTGGCTCTGCTCAGCAGTGGCACAGGAAAATAATTTACTTGGGTGGCGAAAGCCAGGGTACCTTTGGCTAGGCGTATATAGGCCCTAGGGCCAATAGCCTAGTACCTACCTATGAACCTATGAACATGACACTGTCCCACTGTCTGAGGAATGCATGTTTTCTATTACTGTTAATGTTTCTGACCTGAATTGATTTTTGCTAACTCTTTACTTACATGCACAACACATGTTCATTCTTTGGAATCCTAAACCAGGATCCATATTAGAAGACCATCCCACATCCAGGTAATGTCATAACACCAAGTCTTTTCACTGCGTTCATAACTCCAATTTGCAGTAAGGATGGATTAGCTAGGCAGGTAGTTGTCAATGTTAGAGTTAGAGGCTATACATTGCAGTTGCAGGTTTGAATCTCATGTCCTCCAAACTACATTTAAAGATGTTAAGACCTGTATGTAACATCAAAGATATATATGGTGATCATGTACTGCTCTTCAGAAGTGAATTTCTCTAGAAGATGCTTTGGTAAATATATATCACTGTTATCTGAGGAATACACCCTTCATAGTTTCTCCTTTCTTTTTTCAGGTGATGAAGACAGGACCAAAAACTGTGCAGTGGAGGGAGAGACATATGTTAATTACTTTTTCTGTTTTTAAATGAAATGCATCTGATCCTTGTTAAAACCCTGTTTTTTCACATTACCATGTATATTTCTTAGAATACTGGAATACCCACCATGCATCAGTAAGGCAAGTAAAACTGTGATTTTTAAATCCCAAAGTGTTGAAAAGTCATGTAGTATTAAGCCATTTTCAGCACACATTTTTTGAAATCTACACCGTAACAGTTGGGTTGGTGTATCTGTCACATATATTCTAAGTATGAGTCTTAGTGCTTAGACTGATGCTTATAATGCATGGCTGTGTGGCTGTGCTTTTCAGTGATTGATCTGTTGTGTGTAGCCTGCTTTTATTCACAGACTGCATGGGTGCCTGTTGTGTTTTTGTTTGCATGGTCATTTGCTGACCATGTGGCACCCTCTTCAGTTCAACATTGGTATTGCATCTGCCTACAACACCGTGGGTGTTTTTGTTGCAACATGCTTGTATCCTAGGTTTGTTGACACTTGTGCAGATAGACGTTTCTTTGTAAGAGTTGATAATCAGCAAGCCCTTCAGTTCAACATTGGTACTGACTACAGCATCTTGGGTGTTTTTGTTAAAACAGTTGTAGCCTAGGTTTACTGACACTTGTATAGGCAGACATTTATTTGCAGCAGTTTATTATCAGCAGTCATCATTAGGATGTTTGCATTTTGCAGGCTACTGATTGGTACTAATTGTAGGAAGGTAATGCATATAGTTGTACGTATACAATACTCTTAGAATAATGTATATTACATACTCATATGTCATAGGTTGTGGTGACTGAACATATAAAATATTTGTTACTGTTGTATTCATTATATTATGCGTATTTTGCCAGTTATCATCCTGCCTGGTTCAGATGTTTGTCACATACCTTGGCTAGTTTCCACAATATTGTCATCTCACTTTCTCTTAATTTTAACAATGACCTTGGTGGCTGTTCATATTCATCATTACATGCAAAAACTACAATTTATAGATTTTTACATTCATAGATTGTTACTAGAGTAATGACCCGGGTGGGCCTTTCTAAGCCTAGACAAGTTTTCATGAAAGAAGAATGATGGTCTGTTTACAAATAGGACATTGAGGGGCAGGCATTTATAAGGTACCTCTCTTCAAAGTGGACAAGCATGACAGTCCTGGTGTAAATTTACAAATCACTGTATATTGGTTTAGACTGTCCTTAAATTGTGTAATATACAAAATCAGCTTCACATGGATTTGAAGCCTGTTCATAGAATATGCAGTCTGTGGGACACATATCTGTCTCTCCATCATGTTCTGTTTAAACCACAGACAAAATTCTGGTCCTTAGACCTTGTATTTCTGGTGCTGTTTGAGCTATGACTATGCAGGAGAGTCATAACTGGGTTGTTTGTTGTTGCCTTGTAATCCAATCATCGCATCACCCCTCACAAATGTATGTCAGACAGAGTAGAGGGAAATGTCTTCAAGGCATTCTGTGTAGCCAGATTTGTTGCACCTTATATTTGTTGATATCCAGTGGTGCAGTGGTTAACATTATCACCTCACAACAAGACATTCTATTTTTCGATTATAAGCTGGGGTGCCTTCTGTGTGGTGTCTGCATATCCTCTGTGCATTCATGTGGGTTTCCTCCTGTGCTCTGGATTCCTCCCACATTCCAAAGACATGTGTCTGGGGTGTTTCACCTTGGGTATCCACTGAAAATGGGCTCTGTCCCACTCAGACTTTCCCAGTAAAGAAATGTTAAATAAAATAATAAAATAAACTCTGAGGTAGTTGTAGTACCTACATATGCCTGGTCAGGTACATACTGAAAGGCGCATTGTACTCTGTGATTGTTGTGATAAGGGCAGACCACAGTGTGACAATGACCTCTTTGGACCTAGTTGCCATGCCCTTACTCAAAACTTGTGCAACACAAAAGGATTTCCTCACTACTTTGGCCACACGATGATCAAAGGTAAGGCTACTATCTGCATACATATGCAGATTCCTTATCACTGGATTGACTGTGGGGGGTGTATTATCAATATGTTAATTATCTGTGATGGTTGACTTTCCAAATGGTACAATTATGTAATTCTCCAATTGATTTTAACAGCATAGCTTTTGCCACCATCTGTTACTCATAGATAGGCCTTCTTGAAGAGTGCTTGTGTCTGCATAGGAATCAATGATAACCTCCAGCTTGCAATGATTTGCAAAGTTAGTCAGCCATAAACATTCACTGTTTACTTCCACTTCAGAAAAATACATGCCAAAAAGCAGTGAGCCATGGGGGCTCTGCTAGTGACTTGGTGGATATGGTCTCATCTATTTTGACCTCCTGGGTCATATCAGTGAGCCATTTGGCTATACAGCAGGGAGATAAAATAGTTTCTGCTTTTCTTACTGAGCTTTTCTATTATGTCTGAGTTGGGTATTATTTCAGAAGCCTTGGACAGGTCTTTGTAAGCTGTGTGCACAGTCTTGGCCACATCTATTGCTTTGGTGACACTCTCAATGAAGTCCAGCACATTTATTATGCATGACCTTCCTTTTACAAAGCCAACCTGTGATGGGGCCAGTGTTTGCATTTTATCCATGTCCTCATTTATCATGTCCATTTACATGGGGTTACCTATGAGGCCAGTCAGACTTATGGACCGGTATTTTCCCAAATCAGTGTTTTGAAATCCTTTGTGTAAGTGAAATGACTATAGCCATGTTCCATTATTTGGGCACAAAAGCTGACTGTAGGCTACAGTTGAAAAGTGATTGAAGTGAACCAGAGAAGTCATGTTTCATGCTATGTAGTAAGCATTCTTGGATATTTTGGGGGCCTATTGATGCCGTGTATTTTGCCTTGGAAAGTACTTTGAAAAGCTGTTCCCTAGCGATGGTTGTGTGGAATGTGTATACAGTATTTCCTTTGGGCTATCAGGTGGGGAGTGGGGGAGAAATCTCAGCTGAAGCTGACATTTACACTCACATACAAACATAACTGTTGAGGGAACCCATGTAAAGGTAAAGGAAAGGGAAATATGACACACTGCCAGACATCAGATGAACACTAGTGAGGCAGGCAACATTAGTCAACATTGCAGGTCACAATCATAATGTCATGGTGACATTTGCAAGCTATTTGTTTTTCAAAGTTCAGTTATGTTAATGTGTCATGAGGCAGTGTCAGGCATGCTGCCATTCAAATGTCAGGATATATTACATGTGCTTGTCATGCTTCATGCCGGCCAGTATTCAAATGTACAGGTGATGTCATGATTCCCACTGGTAAGCTGTGTTATGCATGCCATTGCACATCTTTGTTTGTACTGCTCACATTGTGATGGATAGATTCAACCTGACATGTTCTGTTATTGTTCATGTCCGTAACTATAGGTAAAGTGACACACGGAATGTGTTATGTGCATTAGGAGCCAATCAATGGCAGCTGTTTTGAATATAGCTCTGCTACTTGCTAATGTTTGAAACATTTAAAACTGAACTGTGTTTTAAATAAGAAATTTGATGTATATACTACACCTTCAGTCTCATATTTGCATTCGCACAACCTACCAGTGGATGGTATGTTGTTTATGTATGTTATATTGTAGATATGCACATCAGTTTCATATTAAGATCAACTATGATCTACATGGCAATGTTCTGCATGATAGACATTTGATTTTAATTTCTGTTGCTGTTCATCTTGACCTCTGGATCCATGGACGCTCACCTATCAGACGCTGAAGACGAGCACATGCCAGGCCACTGCTAGATTCCTCACATGATGACAATGATGAGGAAGCTGGACCTGCACTTGCCTGAGCCATCATGCCTGCTGCATCCCGAGATTATGCCAAAACCAGAACAGAGACAATTATCAGGAGGAGATCTGGGAAGTCATGATGTGTTCTAAACACAGATGAGGAAAATAATAAGAACATTGTTCCAGGATATGGTATGGACTATGAGCAATTCATTCAGGGAGATAGCTTGTGAGATCACTCATGAGGCTCAGCCCCATCAGCTTGGACCCTATGGTCTGTATTGTCTGTGTGCTCCAATTGTGTTATCCTGCCAACATGCTAACTGTCATATAATTGAATGGACTGTATATGTACTCTAAGGCATGCACACCATGTATCTGATATGCTTATGTGTTACTATTATTTATTATTATTATTATTATTTTACATCTGTTGACTGGGATAGTCCAACTGAATACATGTCCATTTTCAGCAGAGGCCCGGAGAGAAAAGCTCCAGTCATACAGACAATAAAATACAATTAAGAAGTAACGCTTGGTACAATTAAAAAGTAACGCTTGGTTTACAGACTATAGTAGATAATAACACACACATTAAAAATAATAGTAAGGTAAGGGTGACAGACTATCATAGATAACAGGACATTTAGTGAAAGTCAGTATTGTGTACAGTAAGACTAGTAACGTAAGGTTGACAGACTATCATAGATAACAGGACATTTAGTGAAAGTCAGTATTGTGTACAGTAAGACTAGTAAGGTAAGGTTGACAGACTATAATAGATGACAGGACATTTAGTGAAAGTCAGTATTGTGTATAGTAAGACTAGTAAGGTAAGGTTGACAGACTATCATAGATAACAGGACATTTAATGAAAGTCAGTATTGTGTACAGTAAGACTAGTAAGGTAAGGGTGACAGACTATCATAGATAATTGGACATTTAGTGAAAGTTAGTATTGTGTACAGTAAGACTAGTAAGGTTAGGTTGACAGACTATCATAGATAAAAGGACATTTAGTGAAAGTCAGTACTGTGTACAGTAAGACTAGAAAGGTAAGGTTGACAGACTATCATAGATAGTAGGACATTTAGTGAAAGTCAGTATAGTGTACAGTAAGACTAGTAAGGCTAGGTTGACATACTATCAGAGATAACAGGACATTTAGTGAAACTCAGTATTGTGTACAGTAAGACTAGTAAGGTAAGGTTTACAGACTATCATAGATAGGATAATTAATGAAAGTCAAGTATTGTATACAGTAAGACTATTAAGGTAAGGTTGACAGACTATCATAGATAACAAGACATTTAGTGAAAGTCAGTACTGTGTACAGTAAGACTAGTAAGGTAAGGTTGACAGACTATCATAGATAAGACATTTAGTGAAAGTCAGTATTGTGTACAGTAAGACTATTAAGGTAAGGTTGACAGACTATCATAGAATACAGGACATTTAGTGAAAGTCAGTATTGTGTACAGTAAGACTAGTAAGGTAAGGATGACAGACTATCATAGATAACAGGACATTTAGTGAAAGTCAGTATTGTGTACAGTAAGACGAGTAAGGTTAGGTTGACAGACTAACATAGAATACAGGACATTTAGTGAAAGTCAGTATTGTGTACAGTAAGACTAGTAAGGTAAGGTTGACAGACTATCATAGATAACAGGACATTTAGTGAAAGTCAGTATTATGTACAGTAAGACTAGTAAGGTTAGGTTGACAGACTATCATAGATAACAGGACATTTAGTGAAAGTCAGTATTGTGTACAGTAAGACTAGTAAGGTTAGGTTGACAGACTATCATAGATAACAGGACATTTAGTGAAAGTCAGTATTGTGTACATTAAGACTAGTAAGGTTAGGTTGACAGAGTATGATAGATAACAGGATATTTAGTGAAAGTCAGTATTGTGTACAGTACGACTAGTAAGATTAGGTTGACAGACTATGATAGATAACAGGACATTTAGTGAAAGTCAGTATTGTTTACAGCAAGACTAATAAGGTTAGGTTGACAGACTATCATAGATAACAGGACATTTAATGAAAGTCAGTATTGTGTACAGTAAGACTAGTAAGGAAAGGTTAACAGACTATCATAGATAACAGGAGATTTAGTGAAAGTCAGTATTGTGTACAGTAAGACTAGTAAGGTAAGGTTGACAGACTTTCATAGATAATTGGACATTTAGTGAAAGTCAGTAATGTGTACAGTAAGACTAGTAAGGTAAGTTTGACAGTGTATAATAGAAAATAGGACATTTAGTGAAAGTCAGTATTGTGTGCAATAAGACTAGAAAGGTAAGGTTGACAGACTATCATAGATAACAGGACATTTAGTGAACAACAGTATTGTGTGCAGTAAGACTAGTAAGGTTAGGTGACAGAGTATTATAGATAACAGAACATTTAGTGAAAGTCATTATTGTGTACAGTAAGACTAGTAAGGTAAGGTTGACAGACTATCATAGACAACAGGACATTTAGTGAAAGTCAGTGTTATGTACAGTAAGACTAGTAAGGCTAGGTTGACACACTATCAGAGATAACAGGACATTTGGTGAAACTCAGTATTGGGTATAGTAAGACTAGTAAGGTAAGGTTGACAGACTATCATAGATAGGATAATTAGTGAAAGTCAAGTATTATGTACAGTAAGACTAGTAAGTTAAGGTTGACAGACTATCATAGATAACAAGACATTTAGTGAAAGTCAGTATTGTGTACAGTAAGACTAGTAAGGTAAGGTTGACAGACTATCATAGATAACAGGACATTTAGTGAAAGTCAGTATTGCGTACAATAAGAATAGTAAGGTAAGGTTGACAGACTATCATAGATAACAGAACATTTAGTGAAAGTCAGTATTGTGTACAGTAAGACTAGTAAGGTAAGACTGACAGACGATCATAGAATACAGGACATTTAGTGAAAGTCAGCATTGTGTGCAATAAGACTAGTAAGGTAAGGATAACATACTATCATAGATAACAGGACATTTAGTGAAACTCAGTATTTTGTACAGTAAGACTAGTAAGGTTAGGTTGACAGACTATCATAGAATACAGGACATTTAGTGAAAGTCAGTATTATGTACAGTAAGACTAGTAAGGTTAGGTTGACAGACTATCATAGATAACAGGACATTTAGTGAAAGTCAGTATTGTGTACAGTAAGACTAGTAAGGTAAGGTTGACAGACTATCATAGATAACAGGACATTTAGTGAAAGTCAATATTGTGTACAGTAAGACTAGTAAGGTAAGGTTGACAGACTATCATAGATAATTGGGCATTTAGTGAAAGTCAGTATTGTGTACAGTAAGACTAGTAAGGTAAGTCTCACAGTCTATCATAGAAAATAGGACATTTAGTGAAAGTCAGTATTGTGTACAGTAAGACTAGTGAGGTAAGGTTGACAGACTATCATAGATAACAGGACATTTAATGAAAGTCAATATTGTGTGTAGTAAGACTAGCAAGGTAAGGTTGACATACTTTTATAGATAACAGGACATTTATTGAAAGTCAATATAGTGCACAGTAAGACTAGTAAGGCTAGATTGACAGACTATCATAGATAGGATAATTAATGAAAGTCAAGTACTGTGTACAGTAAGACTAGTAAGGTAAGGTTGATAGACTATCATAGATAACAAGACATTTAGTGAAAGTCAGTATTGTGTACAGTAAGACTAGTAAGGTAAGGTTGACAGACTATCATAGATAACAGGACATTTAGTGAAAGTCAGTATTGTGTACAATAAGGCTAGTAAGGTAAGGTTGACAGACTATCATAGATAACAGGACATTTAGTGAAAGTCAGTATTGTGTACAGTAAGACTAGTAAGGTAAGACTGACAGACTATCATAGAATACAGGACATTTAGTGAAAGTCAATATTGTGTACAGTAAGACTAGTGAGGTAAGGTTGAGAGACTATCATAGATAGGACATTTAGTGAAAGTCAGTATTATGTACAGTAAGACTAGTAAGGTTAGGTTGACAGACTATCATAGATAACAGGACATTTAGTGAAAGTCAGTATTGTGTACAGTAAGACTAGTAAGGTTAGGTTGACAGACTATCATAGATATCAGGACATTTAGTGAAAGTCAGTATTGTGTACAGTAAGACTAGTATGGTTAGGTTGACAGAGTATGATAGATGACAGGATATTTAGTGAAAGTCAGTATTGTGTACAGTAAGACTAGTAAGGTTAGGTTGACAGACAATCATAGATAACAGGACATTTAGTGAAAGTCAGTATTGTGTACAGTAAGACTAGTAAGGTAAGGTTGACAGACTATCATAGATAATTGGACATTTAGTGAAAGTCAGTATTGTGTACAGTAAGACTAGTAAGGTAAGTTTGACAGTCTATCATAGAAAATAGGACATTTAGTGAAAGTCAGTATTGTGTACAGTAAGACTAGTGAGGTAAGGTTGACAGATTATCATAGATAACAAGACATTTAATGAAAGTCAATAGTGTGTGTAGTAAGACTAGTAAGGTAAGCTTGGCATACTTTAATAGATAACAGGACATTTAGTGAAAGTCAGTATTGTGTGCAGTAAGACTTGTAAAGTTGCAGACTATCATAGATAACAGGACATTTAGTGAAAGTCAGTATTGTGTGCAATTAGACTAGTAAGGTAAGGTTGACAGACTATCATAGATAACAGGACATTTAGTGAACATCAGTATTGTGTGCAGTAAGACTAGTAAGGTTAGGTTGGCAGACTATCATAGATAATAGGACATTTAGTGAAAGTCATTATTGTGTACAGTAAGACTAGTAAGGTAAGGTTGACAGACTATCATAGATAACAGGACATTTAGTGAAAGTCAGTATTATGTACAGTAAGACTAGTAAGGTTAGGTTGACAGACTATCATAGATAACAGGACATTTAGTGAAAGTCAGTATAGTGTACAGTAAGACTAGTAAGGCTAGGTTGACAGACTATCAGGGATAACAGGACATTTGGTGAAACTCAGTATTGTGTATAGTAAGACTAGTAAGGTAAGGTTGACAGACTATCATAGATAGGATAATTAGTGAAGGTCAAGTATTGTGTACACTAAGACTAGTAAGTTAAGGTTCACAGACTATTATAGATAACAAGTCATTTAGTGAAAGTCAGTATTGTGTACAGTAAGACTAGTAAGGTAAGGTTGACAGACTATCATAGATAACAGGACATTTAATGAAAGTCAGTATTGTGTACAATAAGACTAGTAAGGTAAGGTTGACAGACTATCATAGATAACAGGACATTTAGTGAAAGTCAGTATTGTGTACAGTAAGACTAGTAAGGTAAGACTGACAGACTATTATAGAATACAGGATATTTAGTGAAAGTCAGCATTGTGTACAGTAAGACTAGTAAAGTAAGGATGACAGACTATCATAGAAAACAGGACATTTATTGAAAGTCAGTAGTTTGTACAGTAAGACTAGTAAGGTTAGGTTGACAGACTATCATAGAATACAGGACATTTAGTGAAAGTCAGTATTGTGTACAGTAAGACTAGTAAGGTAAGGTTGACAGACTATCATAGATAACTGGACATTTAGTGAAAGTCAGTATTGTGTACAGTAAGACTAGTAAGGTAAGACTGACAGAATATCATAGAATACAGGACATTTAGTGAATGTCAGCATTGTGTACAGTAAGACTAGTAAGGTAAGGTTGACAGACTATCATAGATAACAGGACATTTAGTGAAAGTCAGTATTATGTACAGTAAGACTAGTAAGGTTAGGTTGACAGACTATCATAGATAACAGGACATTTTGTGAAAGTCAGTATTGTGTACAGTAAGACTAGTAAGGTTAGGTTGACAGACTATCATAGATATCAGGACATTTAGTGAAAGTCAGTATTGTGTACAGTAAGACTAGTATGGTTAGGTTGACAGAGTATGATACATAACAGGATATTTAGTGAAAGTCAGTATTGTGTACAGTAAGACTAGTAAGGTTAGGTTGACAGACTATCATAGATAACAGGACATTTAGTGAAAGTCAGTATTGTGTACAGTAAGACTAGTAAGGTAAGGTTGACAGACTATCATAGATAATTGGACATTTAGTGAAAGTCAGTATTGTGTACAGTAAGACTAGTAAGGTAAGTTTGACAGTCTATCATAGAAAATAGGACATTTAGTGAATGTCAGTATTGTGTACAGTAAGACTAGTGAGGTAAGGTTGACAGACTATCATAGATAACAAGACATTTAATGAAAGTCAATATTGTGTGTAGTAAGACTAGTAAGGTAAGCTTGGCATACTTTAATAGATAACAGGACATTTAGTGAAAGTCAGTATTGTGTGCAGTAAGACTTGTAAAGTTGCAGACTATCATAGATAACAGGACATTTAGTGAAAGTCAGTATTGTGTGCAATAAGACTAGTAAGGTAAGGTTGACAGACTATCATAGATAGGATAATTAGTGAAGGTCAAGTATTGTGTACACTAAGACTAGTAAGTTAAGGTTGACAGACTATTATAGATAACAAGTCATTTAGTGAAAGTCAGTATTGTGTACAGTAAGACTAGTAAGGTAAGCTTGACAAACTATCATAGATAACAGGACATTTAATGAAAGTCAGTATTGTGTACAATAAGACTAGTAAGGTAAGGTTGACAGACTATCATAGATAACAGGACATTTAGTGAAAGTCAGTATTGTGTACAGTAAGACTAGTAAGGTAAGACTGACAGACTATTATAGAATACAGGATATTTAGTGAAAGTCAGCATTGTGTACAGTAAGACTAGTAAAGTAAGGATGACAGACTATCATAGATAACAGGACATTTATTGAAAGTCAGTATTTTGTACAGTAAGACTAGTAAGGTTAGGTTGACAGACTATCATAGAATACAGGACATTTAGTGAATGTCAGTATTGTGTACAGTAAGACTAGTAAGGTAAGGTTGACAGACTATCATAGATAACTGGACATTTAGTGAAAGTCAGTATTGTATACAGTAAGACTAGTAAGGTAAGACTGACAGAATATCATAGAATACAGGACATTTAGTGAAAGTCAGCATTGTGTACAGTAAGACTAGTAAGGTAAGGTTGACAGACTATCATAGATAACAGGACATTTAGTGAAAGTCAATATTGTGTACAGTAAGACTAGTAAGGTAAGGTTGACAGACTATCATAGATAATTGGGCATTTAGTGAAAGTCAGTGTTGTGTACAGTAAGACTAGTAAGGTAAGTCTCACAGTCTATCATAGAAAATAGGACATTTAGTGAAAGTCAGTATTGTGTACAGTAAGACTAGTGAGGTAAGGTTGACAGACTATCATAGATAACAGGACATTTAATGAAAGTCAATATTGTGTGTAGTAAGACTAGTAAGGTAAGGTTGACATACTTTTATAGATAACAGGACATTTATTGAAAGTCATTATAGTGTACAGTAAGACTAGTAAGGCTAGATTGACAGACTATCATAGATAGGATAATTAATGAAAGTCAAGTATTGTGTACAGTAAGACTAGTAAGGTAAGGTTGATAGACTATCATAGATAACAAAACATTTAGTGAAAGTCAGTATTGTGTACAGTAAGACTAGTAAGGTAAGGTTGACAGACTATCATAGATAACAGGACATTTAGTGAAAGTCAGTATTGTGTACAATAAGGCTAGTAAGGTAAGGTTGACAGACTATCATAGATAACAGGACATTTAGTGAAAGTCAGTATTGTGTACAGTAAGACTAGTAAGGTAAGACTGACAGACTATCATAGAATACAGGACATTTAGTGAAAGTCAGTAATGTGTACAGTAAGACTAGTAAGGTAAGGATGACAGACTATCATAGATAACAGGACATTTAGTGAAAGTCAGTATTGTGTACAGTAAGACTAGTATGGTTAGGTTGACAGACTATCATAGAATACAGGACATTTAGTGAAAGTCAATATTGTGTACAGTAAGACTAGTAAGGTAAGGTTGAGAGTCTATCATAGATAACAGGACATTTAGTGAAAGTCAGTATTATGTACAGTAAGACTAGTAAGGTTAGGTTGACAGACTATCTTAGATATCAGGACATTTAGTGAAAGTCAGTATTGTGTACAGTAAGACTAGTATGGTTAGGTTGACAGAGTATGATAGATAACAGGATATTTAGTGAAAGTCAGTATTGTGTACAGTAAGACTAGTAAGGTTAGGTTGACAGACTATCATAGATAACAGGACATTTAGTGAAAGTCAGTATCGTGTACAGTAAGACTAGTAAGGTAAGGTTGACAGACTATCATAGTAAAATTGGACATTTAGTGAAAGTCAGTATTGTGTACAGTAAGACTAGTAAGGTAAGTCTGACAGTCTATCATAGAAAATAGGACATTTAGTGAAAGTCAGTATTGTGTACAGTAAGACTAGTGAGGTAAGGTTGACAGACTATCATAGATAACAAGACATTTAATGAAAGTCAATATTGTGTGTAGTAAGACTAGTAAGGTAAGCTTGGCATACTTTAATAGATAACAGGACATTTAGTGAAAGTCAGTATTGTGTGCAGTAAGACTTTTAAAGTTGCAGACTATCATAGATAACAGGACATTTAGTGAAAGTCAGTATTGTGTGCAATAAGACTAGTAAGGTTAGGTTGACAGACTATCATAGATAATAGGACATTTAGTGAAAGTCATTATTGTGTACAGTAAGACTAGTAAGGTAAGGTTGACAGACTATCATAGATAACAGGACATTTAGTGAAAGTCAGTATTATGTACAGTAAGACTAGTAAGGTTAGGTTGACAGACTATCATAGATAACAGGACATTTAGTGAAAGTCAGTATAGTGTACAGTAAGACTAGTAAGGCTCGGTTGACAGACTATCAGGGATAACAGGACATTTGGTGAAACTCAGTGTTGTGTATAGTAAGACTAGTAAGGTAAGGTTGACAGACTATCATAGATAGGATAATTAGTGAAGGTCAAGTATTGTGTACACTAAGACTAGTAAGTTAAAGTTGACAGACTATTATAGATAACAAGTCATTTAGTGAAAGTCAGTATTGTGTACAGTAAGACTAGTAAGGTAAGGTTGACAGACTATCATAGATAACAGGACATTTAATGAAAGTCAGTATTGTGTACAATAAGACTAGTAAGGTAAGGATGACAGACTATCATAGATAACAGGACATTTAGTGCAAGTCAGTATTGTGTACAGTAAGACTAGTAAGGTAAGACTGACAGACTATTATAGAATACAGGATATTTAGTGAAAGTCAGCATTGTGTACAGTAAGACTAGTAAAGTAAGGATGACAGCCTATCATAGATAACAGGACATTTATTGAAAGTCAGTATTTTGTACAGTAAGACTAGTAAGGTTAGGTTGACAGACTATCATAGAATACAGGACATTTAGTGAAAGTCAGTATTGTGTACAGTAAGACTAGTAAGGTAAGGTTGACAGACTATCATAGATAACTGGACATTTAGTGAAAGTCAGTATTGTGTACAGTAAGACTAGTAAGGTAAGACTGACAGAATATCATAGAATACAGGACATTTAGTGAATGTCAGCATTGTGTACAGTAAGACTAGTAAGGTAAGGTTGACAGACTATCATAGATAACAGGACATTTAGTGAAAGTCAGTATTATGTACAGTAAGACTAGTAAGGTTAGGTTGACAGACTATCATAGATAACAGGACATTTTGTGAAAGTCAGTATTGTGTACAGTAAGACTAGTAAGGTTAGGTTGACAGACTATCATAGATATCAGGACATTTAGTGAAAGTCAGTATTGTGTACAGTAAGACTAGTATGGTTAGGTTGACAGAGTATGATACATAACAGGATATTTAGTGAAAGTCAGTATTGTGTACAGTAAGACTAGTAAGGTTAGGTTGACAGACTATCATAGATAACAGGACATTTAGTGAAAGTCAGTATTGTGTACAGTAAGACTAGTAAGGTAAGGTTGACAGACTATCATAGATAATTGGACATTTAGTGAAAGTCAGTATTGTGTACAGTAAGACTAGTAAGGTAAGTTTGACAGTCTATCATAGAAAATAGGACATTTAGTGAATGTCAGTATTGTGTACAGTAAGACTAGTGAGGTAAGGTTGACAGACTATCATAGATAACAAGACATTTAATGAAAGTCAATATTGTGTGTAGTAAGACTAGTAAGGTAAGCTTGGCATACTTTAATAGATAACAGGACATTTAGTGAAAGTCAGTATTGTGTGCAGTAAGACTTGTAAAGTTGCAGACTATCATAGATAACAGGACATTTAGTGAAAGTCAGTATTGTGTGCAATAAGACTAGTAAGGTAAGGTTGACAGACTATCATAGATAGGATAATTAGTGAAGGTCAAGTATTGTGTACACTAAGACTAGTAAGTTAAGGTTGACAGACTATTATAGATAACAAGTCATTTAGTGAAAGTCAGTATTGTGTACAGTAAGACTAGTAAGGTAAGCTTGACAAACTATCATAGATAACAGGACATTTAATGAAAGTCAGTATTGTGTACAATAAGACTAGTAAGGTAAGGTTGACAGACTATCATAGATAACAGGACATTTAGTGAAAGTCAGTATTGTGTACAGTAAGACTAGTAAGGTAAGACTGACAGACTATTATAGAATACAGGATATTTAGTGAAAGTCAGCATTGTGTACAGTAAGACTAGTAAAGTAAGGATGACAGACTATCATAGATAACAGGACATTTATTGAAAGTCAGTATTTTGTACAGTAAGACTAGTAAGGTTAGGTTGACAGACTATCATAGAATACAGGACATTTAGTGAATGTCAGTATTGTGTACAGTAAGACTAGTAAGGTAAGGTTGACAGACTATCATAGATAACTGGACATTTAGTGAAAGTCAGTATTGTATACAGTAAGACTAGTAAGGTAAGACTGACAGAATATCATAGAATACAGGACATTTAGTGAAAGTCAGCATTGTGTACAGTAAGACTAGTAAGGTAAGGTTGACAGACTATCATAGATAACAGGACATTTAGTGAAAGTCAATATTGTGTACAGTAAGACTAGTAAGGTAAGGTTGACAGACTATCATAGATAATTGGGCATTTAGTGAAAGTCAGTGTTGTGTACAGTAAGACTAGTAAGGTAAGTCTCACAGTCTATCATAGAAAATAGGACATTTAGTGAAAGTCAGTATTGTGTACAGTAAGACTAGTGAGGTAAGGTTGACAGACTATCATAGATAACAGGACATTTAATGAAAGTCAATATTGTGTGTAGTAAGACTAGTAAGGTAAGGTTGACATACTTTTATAGATAACAGGACATTTATTGAAAGTCATTATAGTGTACAGTAAGACTAGTAAGGCTAGATTGACAGACTATCATAGATAGGATAATTAATGAAAGTCAAGTATTGTGTACAGTAAGACTAGTAAGGTAAGGTTGATAGACTATCATAGATAACAAAACATTTAGTGAAAGTCAGTATTGTGTACAGTAAGACTAGTAAGGTAAGGTTGACAGACTATCATAGATAACAGGACATTTAGTGAAAGTCAGTATTGTGTACAATAAGGCTAGTAAGGTAAGGTTGACAGACTATCATAGATAACAGGACATTTAGTGAAAGTCAGTATTGTGTACAGTAAGACTAGTAAGGTAAGACTGACAGACTATCATAGAATACAGGACATTTAGTGAAAGTCAGTAATGTGTACAGTAAGACTAGTAAGGTAAGG
This sequence comes from Protopterus annectens, assembly GCF_019279795.1. Lineage (NCBI taxonomy): Eukaryota > Metazoa > Chordata > Ceratodontiformes > Protopteridae > Protopterus > Protopterus annectens. The sequence goes on from NC_056747.1 coordinate 1,306,443,875, forward strand.
ATGACAGACTATCATAGATAACAGGACATTTAGTGAAAGTCAGTATTGTGTACAGTAAGACTAGTATGGTTAGGTTGACAGACTATCATAGAATACAGGACATTTAGTGAAAGTCAATATTGTGTACAGTAAGACTAGTAAGGTAAGGTTGAGAGTCTATCATAGATAACAGGACATTTAGTGAAAGTCAGTATTATGTACAGTAAGACTAGTAAGGTTAGGTTGACAGACTATCTTAGATATCAGGACATTTAGTGAAAGTCAGTATTGTGTACAGTAAGACTAGTATGGTTAGGTTGACAGAGTATGATAGATAACAGGATATTTAGTGAAAGTCAGTATTGTGTACAGTAAGACTAGTAAGGTTAGGTTGACAGACTATCATAGATAACAGGACATTTAGTGAAACTCAGTATTGTGTACAGTAAGACAAGTAAGGTAAGGTTGACAGACTATCATAGATAATTGGACATTTAGTGAAAGTCAGTATTGTGTACAGTAAGACTAGTAAGGTAAGTCTGACAGTCTATCATAGATAACAAGACATTTAATGAAAGTCAATATTGTGTGTAGTAAGACTAGTAAGGTAAGCTTGGCATACTTTAATAGATAACAGGACATTTAGTGAAAGTCAGTATTGTGTGCAGTAAGACTTGTAAAGTTGCAGACTATCATAGATAACAGGACATTTAGTGAAAGTCAGTATTGTGTGCAATAAGACTAGTAAGGTAAGGTTGACAGACTATCATAGATAACAGGACATTTAGTGAACATCAGTATTGTGTGCAGTAAGACTAGTAAGGTTAGGTTGACAGACTATCATAGATAATAGGACATTTAGTGAAAGTCATTATTGTGTACAGTAAGACTAGTAAGGTAAGGTTGACAGACTATCATAGATAACAGGACATTTAGTGAAAGTCAGTATTATGTACAGTAAGACTAGTAAGGTTAGGTTGACAGACTATCATAGATAACAGGACATTTAGTGAAAGTCAGTATAGTGTACAGTAAGACTAGTAAGGCTCGGTTGACAGACTATCAGGATAACAGGACATTTGGTGAAACTCAGTGTTGTGTATAGTAAGACTAGTAAGGTAAGGTTGACAGACTATCATAGATAGGATAATTAGTGAAGGTCAAGTATTGTGTACACTAAGACTAGTAAGTTAAAGTTGACAGACTATTATAGATAACAAGTCATTTAGTGAAAGTCAGTATTGTGTACAGTAAGACTAGTAAGGTAAGGTTGACAGACTATCATAGATAACAGGACATTTAATGAAAGTCAGTATTGTGTACAATAAGACTAGTAAGGTAAGGATGACAGACTATCATAGATAACAGGACATTTAGTGAAAGTCAGTATTGTGTACAGTAAGACTAGTAAGGTAAGACTGACAGACTATTATAGAATACAGGATATTTAGTGAAAGTCAGCATTGTGTACAGTAAGACTAGTAAAGTAAGGATGACAGACTATCATAGATAACAGGACATTTAGTGAAAGTCAGTATTGTGTACAGTAAGACTAGTAAGGTAAGGTTGACAGACTATCATAGATAAGAAGACATTTAGTGAAAGTCAGTATTGTGTACAGTAAGACTAGTAAGGTAAGACTGACAGAATATCATAGAATACAGGACATTTAGTGAAAGTCAGCATTGTGTACAGTAAGACTAGTAAGGTAAGGTTGACAGACTATCATAGAAAACAGGACATTTAGTGAAAGTCAGTATTGTGGACAGTAAGACTAGTAAGGTTAGGTTGACAGAGTATGATAGATACCAGGATATTTAGTGAAAGTCAGTATTGTGTACAGTAAGATTAGTAAGGTTAGGTTGACAGACTATGATGGATAACAGGACATTTAGTGAAAGTCAGTATTGTTTACAGTAAGACTAATAAGGTTAGGTTGACAGACTATGATAGATGACAGGACATTTAATGAAAGTCAGTATTGTGTACAGTAAGACTAGTAAGGTAAGGTTGACAGACTATCATAGATAACAGGACATTTAGTGAAAGTCAGTATTGTGTACAGTAAGACTAGTAAGGTAAGGCTGACAGACTATCATAGATAACAGGACATTTAGTGAAAGTCGGTATTGCGTGCAGTAAGACTTGTAAGGTAAATTTGACAGACTAGCATAGATAACAGGACATTTAGTGAAAGTCAGTATTGTGTACAGTAAAACTAGTAAGGTAAGGTTGACAGTCTATCATAGATAATAGGACATTTAGTGAAAGTCAGTATTGTGTACAGTAAGACTAGTAAGGTAAGGTTGACAGACTATCATAGATAACAGGACATTTAATAAAAGTCAATATTGTGTGTAGTAAGACTAGTAAGGTAAGGTTGACATACTTTTGTAGATAACAGGACATTTAGTGAAAGTCAATATTGTGTGCAGTAAGACTTGTAAGGTAAGGTTGACAGACTATCATAGATAACAAGACATTTAGTGAAAGTCAGTATTGTGTGCAGTAAGACTAGTAAGTTAAGGCTGACATACTTTGATAGATAACAGGACATTTAGTGAAAGTCAGTATTGTGTACAGTAAGACTAGTAAGGTAAGGTTGACAGACTATCATAGATAACAGGACATTTAGTGAAAGTCAGTATAGTGTACAGTAAGACTAGTAAGGCTCGGTTGACAGACTATCAGGGATAACAGGACATTTGGTGAAACTCAGTGTTGTGTATAGTAAGACTAGTAAGGTAAGGTTGACAGACTATCATAGATAGGATAATTAGTGAAGGTCAAGTATTGTGTACACTAAGACTAGTAAGTTAAAGTTGACAGACTATTATAGATAACAAGTCATTTAGTGAAAGTCAGTATTGTGTACAGTAAGACTAGTAAGGTAAGGTTGACAGACTATCATAGATAACAGGACATTTAATGAAAGTCAGTATTGTGTACAATAAGACTAGTAAGGTAAGGATGACAGACTATCATAGATAACAGGACATTTAGTGAAAGTCAGTATTGTGTACAGTAAGACTAGTAAGGTAAGACTGACAGACTATTATAGAATACAGGATATTTAGTGAAAGTCAGCATTGTGTACAGTAAGACTAGTAAAGTAAGGATGACAGACTATCATAGATAACAGGACATTTAGTGAAAGTCAGTATTGTGTACAGTAAGACTAGTAAGGTAAGGTTGACAGACTATCATAGATAAGAAGACATTTAGTGAAAGTCAGTATTGTGTACAGTAAGACTAGTAAGGTAAGACTGACAGAATATCATAGAATACAGGACATTTAGTGAAAGTCAGCATTGTGTACAGTAAGACTAGTAAGGTAAGGTTGACAGACTATCATAGAAAACAGGACATTTAGTGAAAGTCAGTATTGTGGACAGTAAGACTAGTAAGGTTAGGTTGACAGAGTATGATAGATACCAGGATATTTAGTGAAAGTCAGTATTGTGTACAGTAAGATTAGTAAGGTTAGGTTGACAGACTATGATGGATAACAGGACATTTAGTGAAAGTCAGTATTGTTTACAGTAAGACTAATAAGGTTAGGTTGACAGACTATGATAGATGACAGGACATTTAATGAAAGTCAGTATTGTGTACAGTAAGACTAGTAAGGTAAGGTTGACAGACTATCATAGATAACAGGACATTTAGTGAAAGTCAGTATTGTGTACAGTAAGACTAGTAAGGTAAGGCTGACAGACTATCATAGATAACAGGACATTTAGTGAAAGTCGGTTATGTGCAGTAAGACTTGTAAGGTAAATTTGACAGACTAGCATAGATAACAGGACATTTAGTGAAAGTCAGTATTGTGTACAGTAAAACTAGTAAGGTAAGGTTGACAGTCTATCATAGATAATAGGACATTTAGTGAAAGTCAGTATTGTGTACAGTAAGACTAGTAAGGTAAGGTTGACAGACTATCATAGATAACAGGACATTTAATAAAAGTCAATATTGTGTGTAGTAAGACTAGTAAGGTAAGGTTGACATACTTTTGTAGATAGGCCATTTAGTGACAGTCAATATTGTGTGCAGTAAGACTTGTAAGGTAAGGTTGACATACTATCATAGATAACAGGACATTTAGTGAAAGTCAGTATTGTGTGCAGTAAGACTAGTAAGTTAAGGCTGACATACTTTGATAGATAACAGGACATTTAGTGAAAGTCAGTATTGTGTGCAGTAAGACTAGTAAGGTAAGGTTGACAGACTTTGATAGATAACAGAACATTTAGTGAAAGTCAGTATTGTGTGCAGTAAGACTAGTAAGGTAAGGTTGACAGACTTTGATAGATAACAGGACATTTAGTGAAAGTCAGTATTGTGTGCAGTAAGACTAGTAAGGTAAGGTTGACAGACTTTGATAGATAACAGAACTTTTAGTGAAAGTCAGTATTGTGTGCAGTAAAACTAGTAAGGTAAGGTTGACAAACTTTGATAGATAACAGGACATTTAGTGAAAGTCAGTATTGTGTGCAGTAAGACTAGTAAGGTAAGGTTGACATACTATCATAGATAACAGGACATTTAGTGAAAGTCGGTATTGCGTGCAGTAAGACTTGTAAGGTAAAGTTGACAGACTATCATAGATAACAGGACATTTAGTGAAAGTCAGTATTGTGTGCAGTAAGACTAGTAAGGTAAGGTTGACAGACTTTGATAGATAACAGGACATTTAGTGAAAGTCAGTATTGTGTGCAGTAAGACTAGTAAGGTAAGGTTGACAGACTTTGATAGATAACAGGACATTTAGTGAAAGTCAGTATTGTGTGCAGTAAGACTAGTAAGGTAAGGTTGACAGACATTGACAGATAACAGGACATTTAGTGAAAGTCAGTATTGTGTGCAGTAAGACTAGTAAGGTAAGGTTGACAGACTTTGATAGATAACAGGACATTTAGTGAAAGTCAGTATTGTGTGCAGTACTACTATATATACGATAGTTAAGGAGAAAAATGAAACATTCAAAAGAGCGGAATGTAAAAAAAGGCAAAGCAAGTATTAGAGGCTTGTTAAGTAGAGATGATGTGGTCTAGGAACAGCAGAGTGGAATAATCCATAGACTTCATGTAAAGGTATCAGAAGAGTAGTAGGCCCTTTTCAAACTAGGAAAGGAGCTAGTAACAATACGAACAAGTTTATTCAGAATACCTGGCAGAGAAAGAAGGGAAAATGAGTAAGGGAGACAGATACCATGAAATGGAGGTAAAGGTTAGGGAGTAAGGGTAGGGTATAGAAAGGTGAAAGCATAGAGGGGGGTAGTGAGTCAGGGACTAGAGAGAGAGAGATATTATGACTTAAGTATTGTAGGGTTATAAAACTGGGTAGTAGAGGAGGTATTTGTCACTGAAGAAGGCATCACTGCCAAAACCAGTATGACTAACATTCTGTTTGGGGTGCCACAATAAATAATTTGGATCTTTATTCACTCTTTTGGTGCTGGCCTATTTTTGAAATTGCAGTTTGTTTTTATGGCCTGTTGCACCAGCTGTATTTGCAGGTACGATTTACATAGTAAAAGAGTTGGTTATGGATGCACTCTTCATTATTTTAGCCAGTGGAGAGAGAATGGCAATGGGTCTATAGTTGGACAGTTCTGTAGAGCTGCCACTTTTATGGAGTGGTATAACATGAGATTTTTCCAGATGGAGGGGATGGAGCTTTCTGTTTGGGTTCTAGTGATCAAAATGGAGACCAGGAATGCTATGGCATTTGCAGCTTTTTGTAGGTATTCTGCAGGGAGGAGGTCTGCAGCTGAGGTGGTAGGTTTTAATTTGTTAAGAAGAGGTCTAATAAGTGAGGTAGAGACTGGTTGGAAGCTAAAGGAGAGGAACGTAGAAGGTATAGCTGTAAGGGAATTAGAGCAAATGGGAGTTAATTGACTGGCAAGGGTCTGTATAGTCTTGGTGAAATAACTATTAAAGGTATTAGCAATGTCTTATGGGGGTTTTGGGGTAGAAGTGGATGGAGTTGGAGTAGTAGTTTGACTTGGATGAAGAAGTCTATTTAGACCTGCCCAGAACTTTTGAGGTTTGTTTTGGTGTTTTTGTTGAAGATTATAGTAGTAGTTTTTTTTGACTAGCAGAATGGATTTTTTGAGTCATTCCTAACTGACGATATTTCAGCTGGTCTAGGGGAGCTTTAGTTATTTGCCAGATGGTCCAGGCTTTATTTCTAAGTTTGATTTTTGTTCTGCTATCTTTTGTAAGCCATGGTGCAATTTTTGTTTTAGTTCTAATAGTATGTGCAGGGGCATGTGAGTCAAGGATTGTTAGGAATTTGGTGTTAAAGTAGGCAACAGCATCCTCACGTGGCAGTTATTTTAGGATTGCCCAGTTGCATAATTTAAGTTCATTTTGGAAGTTGATGGGATTGAAGTTCTTATTGTTTCTAATTGTTTTCCAAGTGGGTTTGTGGGGTTATCAGCTTTGTGCTTAATAATGAAGGTTGGAGAGTGATCACTTAAGTCATTAGGGAGTGCCCCAGACTTGTACATATGGGGATGACTATTGATATATATCCTGTCTAGGATACTTTCTTTGTTAGAGGGTTTACTAATTCTATTTATGTGGGTAGTTGGAGTTGCTGAGGAGCAGGTGTTCCAATCTATATTGAAGTCTCCAAGAATGAGGGATTCTTGTGGGTAGGTATTTGATAACCAGTAGAGTATATCTTCTAGAGTGTTTGTATTATTGCCTGGGGGATATAGATACAAATAATGTTTATACTTTTGTTGTTATTAATTCGTAATTTGGTATAATAATTTCTGCATTATTGAATAGAGGTGGTTTTAGGGAATCTCTGGTAACATTTAGTGTATTTTTATAAAGTATAGCTACCCCTCCTCCCTTCCTAATAGACCGGTCCAGTCTAAGAATGTTATACCCAGGTGGAAGTATGTCATTGTTAGCAGTTGAAGGTTTTAGCCAGGTTTCTGTAAGACATAATATGTCAGGGGTATGTACTGCTATGAGGTCGTGCAGATTGCGGACTTTCTTATTTATGCTTCTGATATTTAAGTGAAGGGCCAGAAGTGAACCAAGGGGTCTATTAAGTGGTTGTTTGGCAGTGGGGTTGTTAAAATGGAGGCCAACATTCCCAGATGAAGATGGGCCAGGATGTGGGTGGATGTCACCATCCATTATTAGTTTGTAGTGTAGACTGACTATGAGCTTTAAGAATTTATTTATTAGTTTTTGATAGTGTTTAGTTCTGGAGTTGTTATTTTTGATCTAATGGGATGATAGGTTATAGGGTGTGGGGATTAGTTGTAGGGGGAATTATTAAATGGTCTGTCATATTTGATGATATTGTGGAGGTTTTTTGACTTTTTGGGTAATCGAATCCTAGGTAGTACTTGTTTTCATAGATGGTGAGGAGGTAGAGAACAATCATCAGAGGTAATAGAGAAAATACTAGTACGTATTTTGGCGGTAAGGTTTCAAGTGGGCGTGACATTTTACAGCTAGTTATATTGGAGAGGATTTTATAAGGAGAGAGAGAGGATTGGCTTACAGAAGTGGAAAACTCCCTTGTGATGTGTAAGCAGATGGTTAACTAAGTAATGTATAGTTATCCCCTTTGAGAAAAAAACATGTACCCATGAATTACCATATATGTGGTAGTACACTAAACACCAAAAGTGTGATAAGAGACTTAGGGACACAGGTGGACAGTGGTCTCACCTTCAATAACCACATCGCCACAACAGTCAGGAAATCCTTCAATGTGGCACACCTCATTACTAAGGGCTTTTCATCCAGAAAGAAGGAGGTCATTGTCCCACTGTACTTATCCCCCATTAGGCCCATTATAGAATACAATGCCCCATTTGGTATGTACCTCACAAGACATCTGCAACAACTGGAAAGGCCATAGAAATACCTCACTAAAAGAATCACAGGCCTAAAGCAGATGCCCTATGCTGACCGCCTTAAAAACCTCCAGCTATACTCTGTGGCATATCGTCTACTCTAAGGCGATCTCTGCTTAACATACAAGGCCATGTCAAACCCAGAGCTGTTGGACATGCTACACTTAAAGAAATCCCAATCCCTCAGAGACACATGCTCTAGGGATCTAAACCTTGTCATCACAATAAACAAAACATGCTGGAGGGATAGGTTCCTGACCCAGACACACCCCAGACTCTGGAAAAGATTGCCCATACATGTCAAGCAGAGCACATCTTTGGCTCTCTTCAAAAGGAACCTTGATAATTGGATGGGAGAAAGGAAATTTACCCCAGGGATCACGTCAGTCACCCTGCTAGACAGGGGTCCAGGGAAGTAAATAGTGTGGGAAGACATAGCCAGGGAATTGTTATGGCTAGGTTTGTATAGGCCCTAGGGCCAATAGCCTAGTACCAACCTATGAACCTATGATAAAGAAGGCATGGCTATGGTAGTTTAAATTTAGCAGTACTGGGGACAGGTGGGAATAGGGGGCAGTGTGGGGTGTGGAGCAAGCCTGAGTATAGTGAGGGTGAGCAGAGCAGGGCTTAACCAGACCACAAGATTCCAGGAGCCCATAAATAAAATGTTAAGTACTTTAGGCAATGTAAAATACTTATTTGTATTCACAAGGCTTTAATTTTAGTATTGAGCTGGTGTAGTTATAGTCTATAGGCCAATTTTTAGGAGAGAAGAGTTTAAATTGAAAAATTAAAATAGAAAGCCAACCGTGCTATAGACTCAGTGCAGTTGCATTTCTCTAGTATACACAGAGATAGACAGATTGTAAAATAAAGATAATAACCTTGGAATTAACTGATTTTAGAGGACAGTAAAATAGTTAGGGCTGTCCATGTAAGCCGTAGTGAGAGTGATGTTCTTCTAGCATAGCAAGCCTTTCAGGGTGGGAGCAGAGAGATGGAGACAGGGGCAGTTCCTAGTAAAGGCTATAGTCATGTAACATTTAATTATGTTTCAATGTGTGCATGACATGTTACACTTTCCTCCCACATTCAGCTGTCCATGCATTGTGGCAGTTAGCTTGCAGCTAGTGCTGCAAGAATTACCCTATAAACATGTGTTTTACTGAGGGCAAAAACAGATTTTGACCATACTCTAGCCCTACCACTGTGGCATGGTTCAGATTTGTATATTACCCTATAATGTATGTGCAAAAGAAAGACATGTCATTTCCCATGCATTTTGGATGACAATTGTCATGATGTCCCACTGGCATGATGTGGTTTCATGCAACAGGTGTTAGCAATGCTGATACCATGTGGGATCATTTACAAGTGTATCATACTTCTGTGCAGGTCTTTTCTGACTGCATCAAAAATCAATGTAGCATTAATCTATACACAGTGGTACAGATAATTTACTCAATAACAGTACATTATGCCGTGTTTGCTGTATCTTAAATTTCCACATCCATTATTTATTCATATAAGTTCATACCTTCCACAAGTAGTTGTACACATTAATGGATTGTACATATGCCTGCACATAGTCAGATCCATAGTGACACACATTGTACCTTTAACGTGTGAGCGCTCACTGACTTACTGCTGATGTGCTGTAATGATGCTCCTAGGATTGTCCTCTGCTCAGTAATGAGCAGGGTGGGTGACATACACCTACAAATGTGTATTCTCAGTTGCATGACAGAATATGTGTATGTAGTTGAAGTTCTTAGCTTGCTTACCTATGCATATTGATGTTATATGATTGCACATTATTGTGTTTGTCTGATTTGCACATCTCCATTTCTGTGAACATCAGAAATCATTCTGCCTATGTGGAAGAAATTTTCCATTTGCTTAAATGTATTTTGGATTGGCTTCTACAGCATGCTGTGTGCTGTACATATGCATTTGCAGTGTGTCAACTTACCTTGTCCTGCTTTTTCCTGATGTGGGCCCAGGTTGTCCACCTCTCTATACTTTGCATATATGTTTGCCTTTGTTGATGTTATTGACCGTTGCCATGTATTATGTTGTTGACACAGTGAATATGTGCCAAATGTATGGCCATTTTACAGCTGCAGGACATCAGCACACAAGTTGCTGTCCGCCACTTGCAATGCATCTTTGTTCTGATTGTACTTGTTTGTTAACCATTGTATGTTGTTGAAATCTATATGTACAACCTGATATACATTTTTTGTTGTGTTTTATTTTTGTAAATACTCTTATATGTCATTGGTGTGTGTGTGTGTATGTGTATTGACCTTGACTTCATGAAAGTTCCAGTTAGGCCATTGACAGTCATACATATGCACCTATACCTGTGTGTTGCCTTTGACATGATGTGTGTGTAACATATACACATTCCATTACATGTTTGTTTGGATTGTGTAAGCCTACTTGTGAATTTAGCAGACATTTTGGTGCTTTTTCTGCAGTGCTTCTGTTTGGCACTGTGTTTGGTTGTTTTCCCTTTACATGCATGGTCATAGGTTTGGCTCTGTCCTCTGCTGGAGTTCTCTAGCATTGTTACAGCTGCATTTGCTCATCTGTGTTGTTGCTTGGCTTATACTTGCACTGCTGATTGACTACTTGAATATCCAACATGTGCTATAAACCTACTTTATTACACTGGAACACACATATACCATGGGTCATACACATCCAGGTATGACTGTCACACAGTTTACAACATGTCATAACATGGTGCTACATATGCAGATATGTTTTTTTTTTTCATTTAACCATGGCTGGTGTGCATCCCCACCCTGTTTGACAACTTTTCATTGCCCATGATGTGCAGAGCGCTGTCTGTGTAACTTACCTGAACTTATTCTTGTTTTCCAACCTGATCTGTCTTGTGTCATGCTATTTGTTCTATGGGTATACCTGCTGTGATGGCCTTCTCCTCCTTTTCCCATATGTTTACCTTTCTTTCTATTCTTAAAAAAAACGTCCTATTCCCACCAAAAAAAAAAAGACTTGTCCATGTCTCTCTGACTTTCCCTCAGATTTTCCTTCTTCACCCATACCCAACATCTTCTTTTCTGTCTCTCTCACTTTCCTTGGGTGTGTGCATTACTTGTGTTTCCCACACAAGTCCTGAACTCATTGTTAGCTAATGTTAACTGTGGTGATGGGGGCCATGATTGTCAGTCACCTTTCATTTTTTATTAGACATTTTATAGATTCCATTAGAATCTGAAAGTGCAAGTAGGCATATTTTATTAGTACATGACTTAAAGAGATATCCAAACTTGTCTGTGAGCTTACTGCACAAATTGCTGAAGATATGTATTACAAAGAGTATGGGGCTTTGAAGCAAGTATATTTGGTTAGTAAATGAATTACAGAAATATCCATAGTTGTCTGTAATGTTTCTGGACAGATTTCTGAAAATATGTATTAAGAATCACAGGCAGGTTACATTGGGATAGTTGGCATTTTTACTTTTTATATAATGATAAAGTCATTTATATTCTATGGTTGTCCTTAAGCTTACTGGATAGATTCTGTTATAGATATGCCCAAAAAACTGTCAGGATGCTTGAACTGTGATAATCTTTCCATAACTTTGTTAATGTACAATGCGCTTTGACAGCAATTTCTCATTACTTACAGATTACGTGTAGGTTTGTTTTTTTATTTGGTTTTAAAACAATAAATAAACAAATCCATTATAAAACAAACAGCTATTTACATAGGTCCATAGCTGATCAATACATCAAAGTTATACATATCCCTGTCCATATCCAGGCACAACTTTGATCTGTGGTTGGGAAACAGAAAGTGTACCAGGACTGCCTCCTGTACAGCTCCTGGGTGCTTTACTCCATGCATGGGTTACCTAAAATCATCTATGGTATGATCCTAGTTGTTCTCATTGGGGGTAATGTATAATTATCAACCATGGTGGGGTGGCTTTGGTATAATGGTTAAGATCTTGACTTCATAAACACAAGGTACAGCATTTGATTCTGACATCAGGTTACTGGCTAGGCTTAAAATGGCCTTTCAAGGCAGTTAGCCTAGTATTTGCCTATGAACATATGAACATATCAATAACTATGAATATTTTTCAAGCAAGTCTTTGGGCAGGATTCACGAAGCCTCCGTGTAAGAGTTATAACTCAAACACGGAGGCTGCAGTTAAACGGAGTGATGTCAGCATGCTCTGCATATTAATGAGAGCATGCTGAATCAGACTTAAGGCCAACACGGTCCATGTAAGACAGTAGGGGGCGTGTCCGTAGGCCGAGCCCTGTAAGCGGACACGCCCCCGGAAGAGGAAAAGTACCCAAAGTAAACACCCACGACAGAGTCCACGGAAATGTGAATAAACAGAACACAACACATGCCCCCACAGACTATGAACAGAAAACATATAAATAAACACGTTTTATATATTTTTTTAAATTCTAAAAATGTTTAACCGTGAGTGCGCTCTTTTGCGCGGGCATGCCCGTAGCGCAGCTACAGTTAGCAGTCAGTGGGAAAGCATATAAGAACTAAATATGCAAAATAAGCCAGGAAGCAATAGCGTAGCAGTAGAGATGTTGGCTGAGAGCAGCCACTCATGGTTCGAGCCCCCACAACACCAATTTTTTTTTTTCAAAATAAGCAGGAAACAAGTCCCTGACAAATATGTACACATAAAACCACAATATATGTAAAATGTAATGAAATAGCCCATTTATATTGAAGACATGTGAGGTAACAAAAGAATAAAAAATGCCAGATGTGCTCATAGCTGAGCTACAGTTTAACAGAGTGAGTGCATCTGCCCGTAGATGAGCAGTGGTTTAACTGGTGCAAAATGAGTGCCCGTAGCTGAGCAGTGGTCTAACACACTAAATCTATGTGCCCCTAACTGAGCTGAGCGTAATATGCGTGCCGATAGCCAAATGAGGCTTAAAGCAGCGTACCCCATTTGTGCGGAGCTACAGCGAAACAAGCTAACCGACGGGCAATGTTGAGCAAGCAGATCAAAACTGCCTTTACACAGACACACCCTCAGCATGTCTAGACAGTCATGAAAAATAAAAAGCAGTGGCCAGGTTCGAACCCAGGATACTATACACCATAGTCAAGGTACAGAACCACTAAGCCATGACAGCAGTACCTAGAAATGCAATAATAGCTAATATATAGGAATGAATACAAACTACAGCATGACAATGCAGGTTTACTGAAGTTGATACAATTCCAAAATGGCCAATCACAGATATGTGGAAAACGGACTATATAAGCCCCATAGGCGGGAATACACAACATAAACGATTGTAGAACTGACCTGCAGGCAGAATGACAGGAGTAGGAGAGGGTAGTTGCTTCAGAGCACAGAGGTGGGCTGTTGAGGAGTCCAGGTACATGGTCTGGCTCCTAGTCCATAATCATGAGGCCCAACTCATGCAGGGCCAGGTCCCCTGGGGAGCATACAGGGCCGAGGCATGGGACAGGTTGGCTCATGATCTCACCAGTGCCACAGGGATTCCAAGGACTGGTGAGCAGGTCCGTCACCACCATGCAGACCTGAAGAGACGCAAGCAGGACCAACTAAACCTTTGGATCCAGGAGGCCCGGCAAACACCCAATGCCCCACTACTGAGTAAGTAACATTTAATTATGTATGTAAGAAATTAAACTAGCTGATATTATGGAGATGTGTATTCCAATATTGCTTCATTTATATTACAGCTGCAGGTGTCCGTTCTGCGAACCGCAGAGCCTATGGCGATAGGCTGGTGCGGTTGCACCACCAGGCAGGTCAGTAATCCACTACCAGTAACTGTAAAGAAATATAAAAGTATGACAGTCAGCAAAAGAGTGCAGTGTAGTTAGTAAGGAATAAAATCTGCAAGTAACAGTGTGAAAGTGTCTGCAAGTCTTGCTTGATTACAAAAGTGTGTTTCAGCCTGTAAGTTAAACCGAAAAATGAAACTGTCTGACATATATTCTGAAATAAAAATGCCCTACCTGTAAGAAAATAGTACACAACCTGCAGCAGGCTGAAAAGTATAGCTGCAGAAGATGATGAAATCACATGTGCGAAATATATCCCTGTGGAAATACTGAAACATGACAGAAGTGAAACTGCTGGAAAGGATTGTAATAACTACAGGTAAAACATGTCAATAAAGCCTAGAAGTAAGTACCGTCCTGAACAGTAAAATGAAAGCAAGTGAGAGAGTGTGAGAAAGTGTCATGAATCCAGCAATACAGTAGTAATAACCCCTGAATAAAGTATACTGCAGTCAAGACAGAATGAAATGCATGTGAGATGCAAAACCAAACAGCGAAATCTGTTCAAAGTGTTGCTGCATCTGGAATGTGTATCCCAAAATCTGGATATGTTGCTCTCAGTCTGAAATATGCAGATAGGATGATTGTCTGATATACCAAACATCCACACTTGTTTACAGCTATATAAAGCAAATGTAGCAGGATGATGTAGCTGAACAAAGCTAGATATGAATGTGTATGAAGAACACTAAAATGTATATTGATGTTGCAGTAACAGTCCTATCACCAAGTTGAAATAGTTATCATATAGGAAACTGTAGTTAGAACAGTAGTGTGTATATAACTGTAGCTATTAGAAATGTACAGCATATGTATTGTTATTCGAAGGTGTTAATATTACTTTCTTTACCCCATCCTAGAACCACATATAACCCATTCCACGTGAAAATGGTATGTGCAATCACAATTAACACCCCTGGACGTTTGTCCTGTTGGGTTATATATATTTGCATGTCCGTTGATGCATCTGCCCTGTTCATACATCCGCACCTGATGGCCTGTTGCCATCAATTAACTCTGCATGTTGTTGGACTGTGTATTTCCGTTCAAATTATGCATGTGGCAGGTTAATGGGGGTTTTTTAACATCTTCTTTTCTGTCTCTCTCTTCCTTGGGTGTGTGCATTACTTGTGTTTCCCACACAAGTCCTGAACTCATTGTTAGCTAATGTTAACTGTGGTGATGGGGGCCATGATTGTCAGTCACCTTTCATTTTTTATTAGACATTTTATAGATTCCATTAGAATCTGAAAGTGCAAGCAGGCATATTTTATTAGTACATGACTTAAAGAGATATCCAAACTTGTCTGTGAGCTTACTGCACAAATTGCTGAAGATATGTATTACAAAGAGTATGGGGTTTTGAAGCAAGTATATTTGGTTAGTAAATGAATTACAGAAATATCCATAGTTGTCTGTAATGTTTCTGGACAGATTTCTGAAAATATGTATTAAGAATCACAGGCGGGTTACATTGGGATAGTTGGCATTTTTACTTTTTATATAATGATAAAGTCATTTATATTCTATGGTTGTCCTTAAGCTTACTGGACAGATTCTGTTATAGATATGCCCAAAAAGCTGTCAGGATGCCTGAATTGTGATAATCTTTCCATAACTTTGTTAATGTACAATGCGCTTTGACAGCAATTTCTCATTACTTACAGATTACGTGTAGGTTTGTTTTTTTATTTGGTTTTAAAACAATAAATAAACAAATCCATTATAAAACAAACTGCTATTTACATAGGTCCATAGCTGATCAATACATCAAAGTTATACATATCCCTGTCCATATCCAGGCACAACTTTGATCTGTGGTCGGGAAACAGAAAGTGTACCCCAGGACTGCCTCCTGTACAGCTCCTGGGTGCTTTACTCCATGCATGGGTTACCTAAAATCATCTATGGTATGATCCTAGTTGTTCTCATTGGGGGTAATGTATAATTATCAACCATGGTGGGGTGGCTTTGGTATAATGGTTAAGATCTTGACTTCATAAACACAAGGTACAGCATTTGATTCTGACATCAGGTTACTGGCTAGGCTTAAAATGGCTTTTCAAGGCAGTTAGCCTAGTATTTGCCTATGAACATATGAACATATCAATAACTATGAATATTTTTCAAGCAAGTCTTTGGGCAGGATTCACGAAGCCTCCGTGTAAGAGTTATAACTCATACACGGAGGCTGCAGTTAAACGGAGTGATGTCAGCATGCTCTGCATATTAATGAGAGCATGCTGAATCACACTTAAGGCCAACACGGTCCATGTAAGTCAGTAGAGGGCGTGTCCATAGGCCGAGCCCTGTAAGCGGACACGCCCCCAGAAGAAGAAAAGTACCCAAAGTAAACACCCATGACAGAGTCCACGGAAATGTGAATAAAAAGAACACAACACATGCCCCCACAGATTATGAACAGAAAACATATAAATAAACACGTTTTATATATTTTTTAAAATTGTAAAAATGTTTAACCGTGAGTGCGCTCATTTGCACTGGCATGCCCGTAGCGCAGCTACAGTTAGCAGTCAGTGGGAAAGCATATAAGAACTAAATATGCAAAATATGCCAGGAAGCAATAGCGTAGCGGTAGAGATGTTGGCTGAGAGCAGCCACTCATGGTTCGAGCCCCCACAACACCAATTTTTTTTTTCAAAATAAGCAGGAAACAAGTCCCTGACAAATATGTACACATAAAGTCAAAATATATGTAAAATGTAATGAAATAGCCCATTTATATTGAAGACATGTGAGGTAACAAAAGAATAAAAAATGCCAGATGTGCTCATAGCTGAGCTACAGTTTAACAGAGTGAGTGCATCTGCCCGTAGATGAGCAGTGGTTTAACTGGTGCAAAATGAGTGGCCGTAGCTGAGCAGTGGTCTAACACGCTAAATCTATGTGCCCCTAACTGAGCTGAGCGTAATATGCGTGCCAATAGCCAAATGAGGCTTAAAGCAGCGCATTTGTCGCGGAGCCGCGCTTGCGAAACAAGCTAACCGACGGGCAACATTGAGCAAGCTGTATCAAAACTGCCTTTACACAGACACACCCCTCAGCATGTCTAGACAGTCATGAAAAATAAAAAGCAGTGGCCAGGTTCGAACCCAGGATACTATACACCATAGTCAAGGTACAGAACCACTAAGCCATGACAGCAGTACCTAGAAATGCAATAATAGCTAATATATAGGAATGAATACAAACTACAGCATGACAATGCAGGTTTACTGAAGTTGAAACAATTCCAAAATGGCCAATCACAGATATGTGCGGGAAAAACGGACTATATAAGCCCCATAGGCGGGAATACACAACATAAACGATTGTAGAACTGACCTGCAGGCAGAATGACAGGAGTAGGAGAGGGTAGTTGCTTCCGAGCAGAGAGGTGGGCTATTGAGGAGTCCAGGTACATGGTCTGGCTCCTAGTCCATAATCATGAGGCCCAACTCATGCAGGGCCAGGTACCCTGGGGAGCATACAGGGCCGAGGCGTGGGACCGGTTGGCTCATGATCTCACCAGTGCCACAGGGATTCCAAGGACTGGTGAGCAGGTCAGTCACCACCATGCAGACCTGAAGAGATGCAAGCAGGACCAACTGAACCTTTGGATCCAGGAGGCCCGGCAAACACCCAACGCCCCACTACTGAGTAAGTAATATTTAATTATGTATGTAAGAAATTAAACTAGCTGATATTATGGAGATGTGTATTCCAATATTACTTCATTTATATTACAGCTGCAGGTGTCCGTTCTGTGAACCGCAGAGCCTATGGCGATAGGCTGGTGCGGTTGCACCACCAGGCAGGTCAGTAATCCACTACCTGTAACTGTAAAGAAATATAAAAGTATGACAGTCAGCAAATGAGTGCAGTGTAGTCAGTAAGGAATAAAATCTGCAAGTAACAGTGTGAAAGTGTCTGCAAGTCTTGCTTGATTACAAAAGTGTGTTTCATCCTGTAAGTTAAACCGAAAAATGAAACTGTCTGACATATATTCTGAAATAAAAATGCCTTACCTGTAAGAAAATAGTACACAACCTGCAGCAGGCTGAAAAGTATAGCTGCAGAAGATGATGAAATCACATGTGTGAAATATATCCCTGTGGAAATACTGAAACATGACAGAAGTGAGACTGCTGGAAAGGATTGTAATAACTACAGGTAAAACATGTCAATAAAGCCTAGAAGTAAGTACCATCCTGAATAGTAAAATGAAAGCAAGTGAGAGAGTGTGAGAAAGTGTCATGAATCCAGCAATACAGTAGTAATAACCCCTGAATAAAGTATACTGCAGTCAAGACAGAATGAAATGCATGTGAGATTCAAAACCAAACAGCAAAATCTGTTCAAAGTGTTGCTGCATCTGGAATGTGTATCACAAAATCTGGATATGTTGCTCTCAGTCTGAAATATGCATATAGGATGATTGTCTGATATACCAAACATCCACACTTGTTTACAGCTATATAAAGCAAATGTAGCAGGATGATGTAGCTGAACAAAGCTAGATATGAATGTGTATGAAGAACACTAAAATGTATATTGATGTTGCAGTAACAGTCCTATCACCAAGTTGAAATAGTTATCATATAGGAAACTGTAGTTAGAACAGTAGTGTGTATATAATTGTAGCTATTAGAAATGTACAGCATATGTATTGTTATTTGAAGGTGTTAATATTACTTTCTTTACCCCACCCTATAACCACATATAACCCATTCCATGTGAAAATGGTATGTGCAATCACAATTAACACCCCTGGACGTTTGTCCTGTTGGGTCATATATATTTGCATGTCCGTTGATGCATCTGCCCTGTTCATACATCCGCACCTGATGGCCTGCTGCCATCAATTAACCCTGCATGTTGTTGGACTGTGTATTTCTGTTCAAATTATGCATGTGTTATACACGCTGTTCAATGGTGTGAATATCTGGGTGTTTGGTTAATGGGAATACTAATGCATGCTGTTACAACTAATTGTGAATGGTATTATATGTCACTAACCCAAACTGTCATGACATAATGCAAAACATAGGACGACAGGGAAGGCGGGTTCCAGCGGACCCACCTCTCCCACCTCAGCTGGTGAGTGCACCTGGCACTAGTGCCGAGTCCGGACCCTCCTCCGGTGGCCCTGTGCTACCTGCGGGTGGAAGCGCTGCAGGGGATGGGGCTCACCCCCTCTCTGCAAGTGTGGCCAGAGGAGAACCACCACTCACCCTCCGTAGCGTCCGGACTGTGGTGCGTAGGGAGATTCGGGACTCTGTTCTTGAGCCCCTACGTCAGCTCGAGGCATGGGTGGTGCAACTAACGGTCATGCCTGTTGCCCCACCTACACAGCCCCCAGCCCCCAGCACAGCCCCGTCCCGGGCAGTGAAGGAACAGTGGCAACTGCCTATGGGTGGGGATATCAGTTCCACTGTTGCCATCTGTGGGCTCATGGGCTCTGGATATCCAAACCTCCGTCCCAGTCAATTGTGTAACCCCCACACATGTCATACACCGCCCCTGTATGCATCTTGTTTGTCTTGTCTGTTTACCTACCCAACCTACCTCTCCAGCTGTACCGACTTCCTTCACCTGACATACCACTCTCACCTGAAAAAAAAAAAAAGGGCACTCTGTACCCACAAAAAATTATGCCCCATACATAGCTGCCCATTCCACACATATCTGCTGGACATGGAACCTATCAATTACAATTGGCTGTACAACAAGTATTATTGTTGTCCTGACACCTCTCAGGGGTGGAAGGTTTCAAATGTCACACCAAATTACATACATATGCACAGCTGTTGCTGATGAAGAAATGGGCAGCTATGGGCCTTACCTACATCCCTCCTGCACATCCCAAGCTTGTTTCCCTACTGTCTTACCCTCTTTGTGACCCCTTTTCACCACTTTCCTGTCTCCCCATTTTCTTTTCTTTCAAAGAAAATAGCGGGTGTGCCAGAGTAAGCACGTTAAGCGGTTGAAAGCGGGTGTGCGCTTGTGTGCGCGGAGCTAAACGCCAGTGCGCATGCGTGAGCTCCGCGCAAACCAGCACTAACCCGGTTACAACTGCTTAAAAGTGCCTTAGTCACTTTGATTGACAGGTCCTGTACTCAGTTCAAAAGCAAAATAAAATCCCACTGTCAGTCCTGAACCCAGGACCTTGGAAACACTAGTCTGTACGACCTACCACTAAGCCATGACTCTTATACAAAAACATTGTGCTAAAATAAATATAACATGTAATAGTAGGGATGAATGTAAAGGGAATATAGGATGTGTAGTACACAAAGCATGTCATTTAAAATTACTGTCAAAACTACTGGATTTCCATAATAGTAGTGTGTGAACAAACATCCATGCTAGTGGGCAGCTTGTAGATAATAAGGTCAGTTAAAGTACATATATATAGTTGTAGGAGTCAATGTGCATACACACTTGCTACAGGGAACATGAGAGAGGAATGGAGAATTGTGAATATACAACACAGCCTGAATTATGAGAGAGATACTAACCTTTACACTCACAGAACACTGTCCACAGCATACCAGCATGGTCCCCGCCCTCACAATCTGAAAGGGCAACGCCTATCCCACATACCCTTTTATAGCACTGACCTGAAATCACAGTGAGAACTGCAATCAGTACACAACTGGCTGTATGCAATTAGCAAATGCTGGCTTACAACTGGTACAGAGGCCATCACATGGACCTATGCAGATACCTACAAGAGCATCCAGTGCTAACACTCCCCACATGCAATACATTCATTGCATTGTCTGTAAGCAGACAGAGGGAGAGTGAGAAGTGAGAGAGAGAGAGAGAGAGAGAGAGAGCAAAAAAAAAAAAAATTAGACACTGTGACTCTGTCACCCGAAGCTGTCAGCACTGACAGTAGCAGCAGCAAGCAGAAGCTCTGGTAACGCAACCAGCTGCGACAAACAGAGGTAATGCAAAGTAGCAGGTTAATAGTGTGCATACTGTGAACCCTCCAAATGTGTCATAGGTCTGTATCCATAGGTATGTCCATGTGATATGTTGTGTGTACGTAGTTCCACCAAAAGGGGATGACCCTACATTACATGTCAATCAGTCTTAGGCCATGATCCTGGCAGCAGTTGTCTGTGCGTTGGCCCAGCAATGGCTGTAGTGACTGCTTTGAAAGGTCAGCCAGGTTCAAAAGTCAGGATCAGCCCATCCCAAAGGCACACTGGCTGGGAACAAGTGTCTGCAGGTACCCGATGTCACTGCATATGCATCCCATACTGCATAATTCCATAGCTTAGCAGACCAGGCCCGTTATGCATATGATGTGGTAATTCCCAGGGTCAGTTGAGGTGCCACCTTAGTGGTGTGGGACCACTGTTGCTGTATGCCACTGTCCAGGTACATATCCTGTAGTACGGCCAAGATAAACTATCAGTGTTATATGCAGTTGTATGTCCTCTCGGAGTGCCGGTAGCACACATCCAGGGGTACCATGAGGTCACAGTGATGCTGTGTGTTCTTCTCTGCTGAGGGCGGCCCTCACCTGGACATGTGAGATGATAGGGAGGTTACATCCAGCTGGGATAAATATTTTAAAGGTGGGGAGAAGGAGGGGGGATACGTGCACCGAACATGTCTGCAAGATTGTTGCCAATATCCGTGTGTTTGGTGAATGTTAAGTAGGTGTGGATTAACACAGAGCATATCTGAGGCATGTGGTCCATATGTGTAACATAACTGAAGAAGGCCTTGTGGTCATCCATAGTGTTTGTGTCCATTTCCCTCCCAGAGTAGGCCGTGGCCGTTGTTATGACGGACCGTAGCATAGTACCAGTGCTGACCACAGATGCCTTCCCTTAATGTGAATGTGCTCTGTCCTGCAGTAGCCTCCTGCTATTGTTATATAATCTGCCTCTGTCTGGGGTCCACCGGACAGGATGCCTAACCTTTGTGCATAGGGTCTGGGTTAGAAATGTGTGTGCAAGTTCCATGCAATCAGTGGCATGTCCGTGGTAAGCATTTGCAAAGGGGTCAGCAGTGTGGCTTGTGTCTTCCACTGCCCCAGTGTGCTGCATGGATACCATCTCAGTCCCAGCAAGTGAATAACTGTCTAATCACATACATATCAAAGTAGTCTACTGTGCTGGTGGTGGTGGTGGAATATGTATATCCAGGCCGAGTAACGTCTGTCCACATCACAGTAGTGGACGGTGTCCCACATACAGTACCTTGGGATGAACCCCCAGAGTGAGGTTGTGCATTGCACCTGTCAGTGTGTGCTGACCGATGGGGCATGCTACTATGTTGTGTGGAATGTGGCAGGTATTGTTGCACAGGTGTTGGCTGAGCACTATCTGGCCATGTACCTGTGTATCCACCACAACACACACACATGCAACATATGGGAGTAGTAGTATATCACTACACATGAGTATCATGTATAGTATGTGTGCCATATATTGCTGACATGGTCTGCTGATATCCTGTTTGCGTTCTCTTCCAGGGAGATGGCGCAACAGCGTAACCCCGCCTACTCTGTGGCGGAAGATGAGGAGATCCACCAGAGCCTGGTGCAGGAGTATGACATCCTGTTTTCCCACACCAGTCAGAATCAGCAGGAGAGGGCCGCACTGTGGCAAGACCTTGTCCGTAGGGTAAATGATATTGGCACGCATAACAGGACATATGAGCAGGTATGACATCACTGCAGTGATTTAATCCAAAGCGTCTGGCAGCGTGCATCAGATATCCACAGGCAACAGGTCGCCACAGGAGGTGGGGTGGCCACACACCCCCCCCCTCACCAGACTGGAGGGGCTACTCCTAAGTGTTGTGGCTCCAGCCCCAGAACACCAACAGCAGCACACCTGCATTATGATGGAGGCTGGTTCCACACAGCAGCACGACATGGAGCATGCAGGTAATATGCCATATGTACACCTGACTGTTCTGTACACTGTATTATATGCAATATCAATGGCACAGTTATGCCCACTGACATTGATCTCATCATTTCTGCAGGTCTCTCCAGGGTTACAGCAAGATAGGCCATCCATGCTGTGTGCTGAGTGTGTTTAACATAACCTATAATAGTCCTGATAATGCTAGTAACAGTAGTGTAACTCAGTAGTGCTCTGTGTGTATACTGCGGGGTGTGCATGTGTGCAGGTGTGCCTGTGCCCATGTGTGCATGTGTGCATGTGTGCATGTGTGCAGGTGTGCCTGTGTCCAGTGTGCATCTGTGCATGTGTGCCTGTGTCCACGTGTGCATGTGTGCATGTGTACACGTGACCACATGTGCATGTGTGCATGTGCCCATGTGTGCATGTGACCATGTGTGCATGTGTGCATGTGTCCATGTGTGCATGTGTCCACATGTGCATGTGTGCATGTGTGCATGTGTCCACGTGTGCATGTGTCCACGTGTGCATGTCTGCATGTGTGCATGTGTGCCTGTGTGCATGTGTGCCTGTGTGCATGTGTGCATGTGTGCATGTGTGCCTGTGTGCATGTGTGCATGTGTGTATAAGTGCATCACTGGTAACAATGTCTGGAGACTGTAAACTGTGTTTCCTGTCTTCATCCCACAGGTTCTGGGGCTGCTCTGGTGACCTGCAGCAGGGAACCTGAATCCTATGCTACGGCTACTGGTAATGATGATATTTGTGTAATGGTACAGGAAGGGGTGTCAGGGTTTGCCATTGGTCAGCCAATTGACAGTACACAGCTGTCAACCCCATTATTGCGCACAGTCTTCCTGCCTGTACATCCTTTGTCACCATTGTCCCTAGGTGATGGACAGGATACAGTGGGCATAGACCAGGGTAATGTGGTACCTGTGGCACATGCATCCACACAGCAGCCATGGACAGGGTCCTCTGATGGTACCACACAGACAGTTGCCCATGGGTTCTCGTGGGAGCATCCGTGGGCTTACTGCCTCTGGCCGATGTGCCCAAAGAGGTCTGTCAACCTCAGCTATGTTTCGGACTGTCATGCAGGCACAGTCACGTATGGAAAGGTACACCAGACAGGGACTGAGGGAGCTGAGAGCATGTCGCACAGCCATGACAGACAGTATGCGTGACATTGCGGATGCTATCCGTAACTTCACCGATGTCATAGACAGACATTGTGGGGACATATTACAGCAGTTCCACAACCAGATGTCCATGAGCCAGGGCAATGGTGGGCGTTTGTGGCGTCGACGTGGCCGTATGCCGGCAGCAGCAGCAGCTGGCAGTCGGCGCGACAACAGGCTCAAGACGCCCCATAGTGCCAGCAGCAGCCCCAGCAATGCTGGGTCTGTGCTGTCATCGAACGCCCCAGGAGACCACGCACGTGGCTCTGGACAGTCCCAACAGGGACTTGTGTCCAGTCAACACACTCCCGCTTCTGATGACAATACCCAGTCTGGCTTTGTACTGGATACGGTCCGTAGCACCCCTGCCAGGCACAGGTACCATGTCCGTGCACACAGACACTGATCTGTATGGCCTGCCAGGTGCAGTCTGTGGCTGTCCACAAACCCCTGTATATGGCAGCCATGAGGTGGAACTGTGTGCGTGCATACACACATGCAAAATGTTAACACCTAGGGCAACCACATACATGCACACACTGCACCAACACTGCCCCACCCTGTACTGCTGCCCCTCACCAACACACATACACACACATGTCAATTGGTGGTATCAGTGGCTGACTCAGGCATACCTAATCCACACCCTGTGCATATGATGACACTGTGCCACCTCCTGCAATCTCCAACATCATTGTGGGAACAGGTAAACACGTTGCTGATGCACAGGGTGACTACATAGAAGTGTATTAGTAGTATCATGTTGGTAACAGTACAGTGTGCTGCTATGACTGTGTGTTTATCCCAGCATGCCTGCTGCAGTAACTGCATGAATGTCCTGAATTGTTATCTGCACCCATAGTACATACCAAAGTATAACAGCTGCACATAATTGCATGCGGTGGTAAGGTTGTCAACAGATAGCTGCATACATGGGTAGCACAGGGGGAAAGCTAACGCAAGTAGTGATATGCAATGGTGGACATGTACAGTAATGGTGTCAAGTTGCCCACAACGACTATGCCATGTGGATGTTCGCGCATGTAGATATGTGTGCATTACCAATGTAATCCAAATCACGAATAAGTATGACATAATATCGGTTCTACCATGGGCATCTGCGCTGCGTATTCCTGGATACATGTTGATAGTGCCTACATATTTGCATTGTTACTTACTGTTATTGTTACCCCTTCTTTGTTGTACAATGCACTACTTCCAGCCCTGTTTACTGTAGCTTTGTTTGCATGCATGTTCGCTTAGTCCCTGGAACACTGCTTACACCTGCAATGCAGAGTTACAGTGCTTCTGTAGACTTCTAGTGACATCTTCATAGCGTGCATACGTATGTCAACTTTACACATGACAGAACGTCACTGTCTGTCCTGTACGCAAGTACGTTGCCTGTGACACATTGCACACATCTTACCTGGCATTTACCCACGTGTGCAGTCATATATGTCAGTGCTATGAAACAGTAGCGGTACACCCACACATACACACCTTCAGTATGTTGTTCCCCATTGGCCCTATGTGTTGGTACTCACCATGGCAATCACACTACTAGGGTAGCATGTGCAAAGGTAACCTGTGAATCGCCTCTATGGTCCAGTTGTGGTTTATCTGAGTCATGTGTCATTGTCACAGCTGCCACATGTATGCAGTCAGCCATCACCCTTGGCCAGGAACGTACAACACATGTGTGGGATGCCACCACACAGCCAATCTGGGGACTGGTCTCTCTGAACCCAGTAATGCCATACCCTGTCAGGTGGCATGTCATATATACTACATCCTGGACAAACGTCAACCCCAATCCCTGCTGCTACTATTGATAATACCCTGAAGATGTTCCTGATAGTTTTGACCAGTTCTTTACTGAGACATTTCAGGCCCTAGCTAGCCCTCTACCTCCTAGCTCCCTGGTCCTGAAAGTAGCACCCTAGAAAACTACTTGTGTCCAGCTGCCAACCAGTCACCACTTCACTTCTCCGTACCTTGATTGAAACAGTGAAACCCACTACACTTTCTGCTGATCAACTCCCTGCCAAGTACCTATCAAAACCAGATGATGCTATTGCTTACCCGTCTCAAAGGTAATCAAAGGAACCATGTTAGAATCTAACTTTCCCACCATCTGGAAAATGTCATATGTAATCCCACTTCACAAAGGAGGCAGCTTTACTGAAGTCTCCAATTATAGGCCAATAGCTATACTCTCTCCACTTGCAAAGATTATGGAAACTTTCGTCATAGACAAGTCATGCACCACCTAATCCAAACTCGCATTATGGCAGACACTCAGCATGGCTTACGTCCTCATCACAGCACTACGTCAGGCCTCCTAGCCTTTACTAACACCATAAGCCATACTTGCAACAATAATTATAT
Source organism: Protopterus annectens (assembly GCF_019279795.1). Lineage (NCBI taxonomy): Eukaryota > Metazoa > Chordata > Ceratodontiformes > Protopteridae > Protopterus > Protopterus annectens. Next base: position 1,306,470,061 of record NC_056747.1, read on the forward strand.
ATCCGCAGCCCTCTTTTTGGGATATTTCAAAGGCATACGATATGGTTGATCACCAACTTGTACTCCACACCCTGCAAAGACTGTCTAGATACTGGAGCCTTCCAATGGTTTCAATCCTACCTGCATGGTCGACAGCAGGCTGGCCTCTGGCAGAACAAACTCTCTAACCTTCTACCTAACACCCTCAGAGTACCACAAGGCTCTATACTAGGGCCCTTGCTGTTCTCCATCTTCATTAACGACCTTTATACTGTCATCCCAAAAGTCAGCTGTATCCAATATGCTGAATACTCTACTCTGATCTGCTCAGCCACATCTCCAGTAGAGTTATGTTCAGCTACCCAGACCACCTTTAATACAATAGAAAACTGACTTTCTGAACATCGTCTGATCCTAAATCCCAATCAAACTAAACTGCTCTTATTTCACCAACACGTAGGTCTACCACTTTCACCGTTACCATAACATCAACTGATGGCACAATAATCTCCCCTGACCCATCTCCGAAACTATTAGGTGTCATCATAGACAATAATCTCAAATGTGACATACATGTTAACCAGATTATCAAAGCCATCAATAGAAAACTAGGGTCACTTTACAGAATTAAAGCCTTCCTAGCCCCTCCAGCTAAAGGTGCCATAGCTCGCTCACACCTTGTTTCAACCCTTCTGTATGCATCCTCTCTACTCTCGAATATGAACAAGACTGTCCTTAACAAACACTCAATTTGCTACAACCACATTGCCAGGTTTGCCACTGGGCTGCCTTTTAGGACACATCATTGCATCAATCTAAATCAGCTTGGTTGGCTTGCAATACCCAGCCTAATACAGTATAACCAACGTATTATGGCCTATAAAATCCTCTATAATCCAGACAATACTCCTGCACTTCAAATATTATCACCCCCTATAACAATCCTAGACCGCTTCAATCCTCTAACAAAGTACTACTTCAGACTAGCAAGTTTAATAACACAGCCAGTGATTCTCTCTTTGCAAACCCTGTAAGTAGATCCTGGAACTCACTTCCAGCTGATATTACCCTACTGTCCACCTTAGGTCAATTTAACAGTAGACTCAAGCAACATTTGTCACTTAACTGGCTATGTCAATGTATCAAGCCTGGCTAACTCGAATATGTAAAATCTGTGAACCACTTTACTGTGTAATTTTAATTTAATCCTGACTTGTGCTCAGGTCTAACATTAACCTGTGGAACATGTTTGACTTGCTTACTTATGTAATCTCTGTAAATAATCTGTTTGTAATATGTAATGCTAGTATTATGTAATACTGTATCTGCTACCCTCGTAGCTTGTCTCCACGGGCCTCCCCTGGAAATGGACATGCATCCAGTCGGACTATCCCAGTCAACAAATGTAGGATAAATAAATAAATCAATAAAATATATTACAGTGACTACAATACCAGTCAGACATTGACACACACTGACAGCATACTGAACACACTGGGGCATACGTGGGGACTCAGAATAGCAGCCTGCCTGGGCATCACACACCTCCGCAGCTGGCACACAGGCATATATTCTGTCGGAACAGAGCACATGCCACACATGGCACGCACATCCCCTGTGCCACACACTCACAGCCTGTAGGGCTACACAACACACCTGCTACAGACGTGTCAGGTACCTGTCTTGTGTGCTGCACTGGGATCCCGCTCAACAGGCTGTATCTGGTGAAGGTCACAGTGATATGCCTCAGGGGCACTATGGTCCACCACAGCACACATGCATACAGGTCAGTCATAGGCATGGACAGATATGACTCACTCATTGACCATGCCAGTGTGGCTGCCTGAGACATACCTCCCTGGACTACATGATAGGGAACATAGAATGGATCTCTCAGCATGTGGCACAGGCCAGTATGAGCCTGATGTTGGTTGCCAACATACCCTCACCAGGTATTCTACCACTATGTGTGGGAAGGGTGTTGTATGTCTACATTATGCTCAGTCTCCACTGTCATTCATAGGGTATCCACTGGCTGTCAATGTGTGCTTACATACTAGGGAAGCCACAATGATGTGCACGGGTCATCTTGCACGTGACACCCATGGCCCGATGTATAATGGCAAAGCTCCTTGGTACACACATACTGCCTTATGCTGCAGGACATGGTTTACATAGCGACCTCTGTGGGTATCACACAGGTTAGGACACTAACAGTGCTGCTACACAACAACAGCAGTGTACACCGGAAGATGCATGCACCAGACACTGCCCTCAGCATGGTGAACTGCAATGTCTGTGCAGTACCAGATTCATGATTCATGGCTCACAGGTGTTACCCATCACTGACAGGTTATGCCCCATACTATGCCTGTCGTCCCCTACACATGTAACACACATGGATAGGGGGGTGGTATCCCAAGGTAACACAGATACACACACCTCCAGGTTGTTGGCACAGCACAAACCATCAGAGCCTACTCATGTGCAGCTGACAGTGTGTCGGACTGCCATCTGGTTCATAGCCTGGCACACACAACCTCCCATACACAAGAAGACCACCTATCCTCCATAACAACACTGGCAATATGTCAGTCTCAAGAACTGTGTTTATATGGCCGGACTGCATCCAGCCAAACATTGTGTGTGAGCATTACTGTAGCTACAACACACTAGTTGAAGGGTTCACAGCATGTGGTCACCGAATTGCAGTGGAATGACATGTTACCACTACCACAACAGGTGGGGACATGCAGCACCTGTACATCGACAACATGTACACTATATGGCCCAGACCAGGTGTGTATCCCCTGCTGTAGGTCTTTCACCATAGACACCCACACTGTATAGGGACATACCACGCATGACCCTGCACAGTAAGACACAGTCATATTGGTATACATTGCAAATACCATTTATCCACTCGAAGCATGTGTCAGACATGGTAACTACTGCAGGTCACAGGTATTTATGTGTATGTGTCACACATACATCATGTGTGCAATGCCATTGCTGGTTTAGGCAATGGCATGCATTGTTATGTACAAACACCCACACAAGGTCATACTGTGTCACACAACCACACGTGACAGTTGTGGGTTACCAAAACATACCTATCTGTACTCTGACAATGGTAATAGACACAGTAGCAGAGCACACTATTGGCATTACTAGCCAACTAGCCCTGTTTGGCTGTGCTGATAGTGTGGTGACATCCCCTGTGTTTACTGGGGAATATGCAGCATCTGGTGTATTGTAGTATTTGCCAAATGGATCTGTGCTCACACTTGCATTTACACACACCCTACCCCCACACACATGCACACTTGCCATTTGCAGGATTCATTCCCTACCTAACTAAGTCATGACACGAGAGAGACGATTAGCAAAGCGCACTATTCGGGTTTACTAGATAGTTCCTCTTCTCTGGCTATACTTATAGGGTGCTGACAACATCAGTATTTTGAAAGGGTAATGTGCATCAGGTAGTGTGATCTCCTGATTGCCAAAGCTAACATGTTTTTCATACAGAAATGCACACACACAAACTCCCCACATCCAAACACACACACATGCCATTTACAGGTTTTAAACTCCTACCTAACTACATTACGATACTCGGGAGAAATGCATTAGCAGAGTGCGCTATTCACATTACTGGGAGGCTTCCCTTCTCCTGCTGTACTTATAGGGTGCTGACATCATCTGTGTTTAGAAAGGGGAGTGTGCATCCTGTAGTGTGTTCTCCCAGTTGCCAAAAGGCGGATTTTCCCCACACAAATTTGCACACACACAACAACCCCCCTCATCCAAACACACACACTTGCCATTTGCAGGATTTAAACCACTACCTAACTATGTTATGACACTTGAGATGGACGCATTAGCAGAGCGCGCTATTCGCATTACTGGGAGGCTTCCCTTCTCCTGCTGTACTTATAGGGTGCTGACATCATCTGTGTTTATAAAGGGGAGTGTGCATCCTGTAGTGTGTTCTCCCAGTTGCCAAAAGGGACATTTCCCTCACACACACTAACCCCCCTCATCCAAACACACACACTTGCCATTTGCAGGATTCAAACCACTACCTAACTATGTTATGACACTCGAGACAGACGCATTAGCAGAGCGCGTTATTCGCATTACTGGGAGGTTTCCCTTCTCCTGCTGTACTTATAGGGTGCTGACATCATCAGTGTTTAGTAAGGGGAATGTGCATCCTGTAGTGTGTTTTCCCAGTTGCCAAAAGGGACATTTCCCTCTCACAGCCTTTCACACACACAAACCCCACTCACCCACACACAAACACACAGAGCATTTGCAGGATTTGAACCCCTACCTAACTATATTATGACACTTGAGGGAGATGCATTAGCAGAGCACACTATCCGAATTACTGGGAATCTGTTCTGCACCTATAGTATTTCTAGGGTGCTGACATCTTTATTTCCACAGAGGTATGTAGATGTAGTACTACCTGTCAGGTGGGGGATAGCATATATATGAATTTGCAGCCACCTACGTCAGGGTCAGATATGCACATCACACTGGCAGGTTATGTTCTATACCATACTTTGGGACCACAGGACCTGTAACACACAACACCACACCCACATCCAGGACACACACTTATCTTCCCTGGGAACAGTGTCAGGATATGCAGGTATTCACATACACCATTCCAGTTGTTAACATCAGGTACAGGCATATTGTGTGTGAGAACTACTCAGGCCTCTACCACTTTACCCTACAGCCACTACAATTTGTGGGTCCATGTGCTATGGCAGAACCACACACCACAGCCACATGGGTGAATGCATATTGCACCTGTCCATCTGCAACGTGGGAACTCACTGTTCCACACCAGAGGTAGACCACCATTGTTGATATCTGACCATAACCACCTTTCCCTGGACATCCATATCTCATCTCCACCCCCAGGCAAGGTTGTCACTGCACACAAACTGTGTTTAGCACAAGCAGACTCTACACTTGTATAGACTGGGGTGGATGACTTCAGAGGACCCATGCTGGAGGACTATACTGGCCACTCAGCATAATCCTTGACAATTGCATCCTATGAGCATGTGTACAATTTGCATTGGTCATGCTATCTCACATATACCCATGACTGCTCCACAACAAGACACCTGTCAGCTGTACATTGACCATATATGCGCCGTTCAACAGACAGAGTGACCTAATACATTGCAGAGCTGTAGCCCACAGAGGGAGGACATCTGTGGACAGTTCCAGCACGGCACTTCATTCACACATACTCATTACAACACAGTGTTGACAGTGGAATCGTACAGAGAATGCAGATAGGGCTCCCCTCAGTCTGTTATTGACAGACACCTACTGTCAGAGATCCTCAGCAACCCTCTTACAGCACACACCGACAACATGGTTGTGGCTTAGCACATTCAATCCCTGAGACCTCCACGGTGCCCCTGCTTGACAGAGGCACAGCTCACTAGCCTCACATGTTGCCTTCTGTGACCTACTTTACAGTGGCATGGTAGTCTACTATCCTGGGGATGCAGATGCCAAGCACACTCTGGCTGAGCTGTCATTCCCTGGGGCAAGAAGCCTAGTATTGACCTCTACACCCATATGTTCAATTGTCGGATGCACAATATTTGTTGTGCTGTTCTACTGTTTGCAGGTCTTTATTGCCATAGCATTCCCTGTTCCTATGACCAACTTGTGTATCTGTGGCAGATGTTTGCATATGATGACGATCCACTATATCACTTATGTCTCTGTGGTCATTTACTGTGTGCACTAGGCTGATTGCTGTGCTGTGGTTGGTTCCTGGACTGACACGTACAAATACCAGATATGTGTGGCCAACTGCTACATGGAGATATGGCCTAAGTGTGTGAGCATGCCCAGTTCAGCCTTTCCATGGCATGTTGTCTGACATATGCCTCATTTATCAAAGTGTGTGAGCATGCCCAGTGTGAGCTTTCCATATGTTGCACTCTGAAGTCCACCACATATTTGGGTGTGTGTGACCTTCGACATTATCGCACGTTTATGATTGTGTGCTGGGTGTCATGTTGTGTACTAAATGGCCAACTACTTCATGTCTGCCACAACAGGGATTATACTGTGCCTGCAGGAATTGCATGGGATAGTTTGCAGACAGTTCTCAACATACTTTCATAATGACCTAACACTGTAGTACCGTATAGTGTACTGGTTCGGTACTTTCACTGTGGTGGACAGTATCCTGGGCTTTAGTCCTATCACTGCTTGACATCTTTATAGTGAGCACAACAGACTGTGTAGGGGCCAGTTGTGCACATATGTTCAGATATGGACTACCTACACCAGGCTCGTCCATCATTGCTAGTGTATTCCACAACATGGGTGGACATTGGCAAACACTAGCAATGTTCCGTAGGCCATTTCTGATGGTAGTCACAGGGTGTGTTTGTCCTTCGACACACATTGTAACTGGAGTTTGCCATTACATATGTCATGGTTGGTATACTGTGCCTCTGTCTACCTCTGACATAACAGTGATACCCAGGGTAGCCTACCATCTCCCATACACTCATCAGGATGCCTCTTTAGGGGTGTCGATATGTGGCACTCTGGCTGACCTGTACCAGGAGTTTACTGAAGTGTGGGGATGCCTTCTGTGTTATGGATCATTCTGTACAGCTTGTCCTATGTATGTCAGTGCTGGGGTTCAGTTCTCTCATGTGCATAGCTCACTGCCATTCAGATTGTACAAGGTGCAACATGTTCATTCATTCCATGTTGGACATGGCTTCATACATCAGGCACAGCTTTCCTGTAGCTGGGAAGGATGGCAGTGTGTGGGGCTGCAGTTTGTTTACTCAGGCAACACATGGCATCTGTTCATGTCTTTGCTACCCTGGTGGGGTACTGTTGTGGACTTTACAGTTGATGGAGGTGTCTGCTGCGGTATATCCCACAGGGGCTATTGTAGTCAGTTGTGATGCTGATGGAGGATGGCTGCAGAGCCAGCGTGAGTTCCCCTTATCTACATCTGCAAGCCTTCATGTTTGGGTGGGTATATGGTACATGTTTCTGCGAACACTACAGACACATGTTTGTCCAGTGCAGGATATTTATCACCTTTTGTACCCAGGTCTCACATTACATGTTAGGTACCTCATGGGTTAACACCTGTGTGGTAATTTGTGGCACTTACTGTATATCCACGGTGGTTGTCTATACACATTTCTGCGATTAGCTTGCTGACATGGCTATGGCTACAGTTGTCTGTTTGTAGGTGGCCCTTTTGTGGGTTGCTTGTGTCAGCTGGGGGTCAGATATGGTGGGCTGTTTGTACTCCTCTGCATACATGCTCAGTCACAGTCCTTCCATGTTGGCCTATACCTATGGGACATGTATACAGATTGGGGGTGGGGGGGCCAAGACCAGGCCTTGTGGGATGCCACTCATATCCGCTTTGTAGTCTGACATGGATGCGGCATGTCTGACCACGTCAGTTCTGTCCTTGGTCTGCTTTGCAACCCCTCTACTGACATAGGGGCATAGGGGTGTATATTTAAGCTGGTGAACATATCCATACTGAACACGTACGGTATTGTCTAGAAGCATGTGCACAGTCCAGCTACGCTGTGTGGACCACATAGCCCTCATCAATGACCTTAATGACTGCTTCAAATGGGTCAGACATGTTTAGGGGCCGGTTCTGCAGTTACAACAGCCACAGTGTGTAGGGTCCAGTATCAGTAGGTCCACATTAGCCTTCTGTCTGCAGTACATACTGATCCTTTCCATAGCTGTGCAGAACAAGCTTGTCAGGATCCTGGGGTGGTAGTTTGGAGTATCCATTCAGGCAACACCTTTGTTGTGATGGACCACTGTTGTTGTACACTGCTCTTTGGGTACATATCCTATGGTAAGGCTGACATTGGCCAGTAGTGTGATTTTGCATTCCATTACTCTTGGGGTCCATGTTGGCCTCAGCACAGGACACCATCACATACCTTTACTGCTGTGTGTTCTGCTTTGCAGATGATGGCTGTTACCACAGCATCTGCAATGTCAGGGGACCATCTGCTGGGATAGGTATTCTGCACTCGGGGGGGGGGGTGTTTGCACTGCACCTGACAGGTTGTATGTTAGCAATATGTGTGTGTGTTTGGTATGTTGTTTGTAATATCTGTGTGATTCGGAGCATATCTGTGGATGCCCAACATGTTTCCTACCATCAGTTGGGTATGCCTTGTGATTATCCATAGTGTCCTGTACGTTTTGTATCTTCATAGGTTCATGGGTTCAAAGTAGGCTAGACAGCCTAGGCCATTAGTAAGCCTAGCTAGAGTGTGTGTGTCTTTCGCCACCCCTTGCTATGTTCAATTATGGCCATTTATGAGGTTCTTCACTGTGCCTCTGTCTGGTCGTGACACAGTGGGGACCCCCAGTATACATGTGCGGTCATCCATCCACTTGGCAATATTCCTGTTGAGGGGTGTCAATGAGGGGCTCTGCCTACCATGGATTGGGATCCTGTTTCTGGGTGTGGGGAGCCTATGGGTTATGTATCTGTCCCTCCAGCACATCTTATTTCATTATGTGTTGAGGTTGACATCTGTGACTCTCACAGCTCCAATGGCTTTGATTTCCTGTGGTGTAGCATGTCCATTACTCCTGTGTTGGACATGGCCTGGTACAACAGACATACAATGCCTCTGTGTAGGCAGTGTGTGACTGCAGTCAGCTGGGGTGTCTACAGCCAGGCAGCATATGACATATATTTCACACCCTTTATCCTGTTGGTGGGGTAACTATGAGGCCTTCTGAACCGCTGCAGGTGTCACGTATGGTACATCCCATATGAGTCATTGTACTAGATTATGGGTCTGATAAGGGAACAGTACAGCGGCACAGTGACCTCTGTTGATGTTGATGTGAATCCTTTCATGATATAGTGTCCAGTATCAACAGTCTTCATAGCCACATTGGCATTGTGGCTGTCACATGACAGATTAATGTCGACCTGTGTCCCTAGGTCCCTGATGACTCCTTGCATACATAATGGTTTGACACCTATGTGGTACTTTGTGTACCTTGTCTGGTATTTGGTGGGACATTCATACTGTCCAGTGTCTTCGGATGTCTGGGTGGGGTTCTTGTGTGTGAGAGTGTGTTCTGTCGCATGCTACAGACTGTACAGCAGTTTTGACTAAAGTTATGTGCACATGGGTGGTGTCCGCTGCTTTGTGCATTGTCAGTTACTTGGCTATATGGGTGTCTGTGCTGCATATGGATACTCCCCCTCCTTTGATGTCTTGGTGCAGGTGTTGGGGCCATAACACATGGTATGTGGTATAACCTAGTAGTGCTGGTGTGCTATCACTAGGCCTGCAGCAGGCTTCTGTCACTGGACAGGCATCAATGTTCTCCATAACGGGAAGTGTCTCAGGGGCATGCATATTGCAGTTTACACATCTGGCATTGGTCAGCATTACCCTTATGTTTCCTACCACTTATGTTTTCTAGGGTGGTGGGTAGTCTTTTTGGCCTTGCCTACATACAGCTCTATGGAGGCAGCATAGGCCTTATCCAGTATCCAGATGCACATGGGTAACAGCTGACAGCCATCCCTGTAACAGCAGCATGGCTTGTCATGCTTGACATCTCAAGCAGACACACATTGCACCCTCTTGGACTGACAGCTGTAACTGTGCCAGCTGTTAAACATGAGCATTCTGTGTACTGTGGCATCATTCTTGGTGAGGGTTGGATGCTGCACACAGCCAGTGTCATCCTGCCCTGGGGTACATACTCGGAGGGACCATCCATGTCTCATTTGATGTTGACCAGGGAGGTACATCTCAGGTAATTCACACCAGCATGGACATTGGGTGCATCATATTTCTGATTGCTTTGGGGTGACCTGCATACTTGTGTTAAGTGGCATTTTGTGGCAACCTACAAGCAGCTTACTCTACCCTTTCCCTTGTTCAGTCTGGTGAGTGGGACAGCTGTGTGTCTGCCTATACAGACACCTATTACGACTGTATCAGGCATGTTGTTTCTCCTTCGAGCCTGTGACTGTTTGGCACACCAGCTTTGCATACTATTCGTTGCATGTGCTATGTTTGAAGGTTGTGGTTGCTTATGATCTACTTTGGAGGCTTCTGTTGGTGTGGTGTGTTTGTAATTGAGGCCTCCGGGAATATATATCTGTGTTTATGTGTTTGGTTTACAGTTGTGGTAGGTCTATGTGGGACTGGGTTTGTGGTGTATGTGGTTACATTCTCCTCCTGACTAGTGTTGACAGTACTGAGTTGTTGGAGCTCAACCTCTGGTTTGGATACATGGATGCATCTATCACATATGTTTGTATTTATTGGGGGGTGTTGTGGTTGTCTGTGTACTTGGTACTGGCGTCACATTGCCTCTGGATTCATAGATTATACTTGTTGTGCTGGACTTAGTGGATTGTATGTGTGGACATATGTTGTTGCCATACTACTGGTCAGTGATTACTTCCCTTTTTATGTTTGCTCTATCATGTGGTAACTTCCTCATTCTCTTGCATGGTTTGGTAATGGCTGGAGGCCAGCATGCCAGATGCCTGCATGTATGGCATTGTGTGTTGTTGTTATTTGTGATTGCATACTCCAAGCATTCCTGGCTGTGTTTATGGAATGCCTGTATAACATGTTCTGTGGTGTGTCCCATATTCTGCACTTGCACAGGGCCTTTTGTGGATTCATCATCGGTTTTGAGGGCTGCAACCTATACTTTACACATGTTTTTCACTGTGGTATTCTGGCCAGGGTCTGGGGTCAGGGTGTGTATATCCAGTGTGATTACTCTATGGTCTGGTCTTACCAGTGAGGGGTACACTTCTCATCTTGCCATCCAGTACACATGTTGCTGATTATCACATCCAGTATGCTTACCCCTCTTGTGGGAGTAGTACATTGTTCCTGGGCATTTTGGTTTATGGAATCTGGGTAATTTTCTCCTACTGTGTTGGTGCTAGTACAATGCTACCGGTGTATGTCTGGGTATTTTCAGTCAAGCAATATAATGTGGTTTGGGGGCTTGATATATTCATGTATTCCGACATAGGCCAGGTGCTGTTCCTGGTATTAGGACAGTGGTCTGCAGCAGGCTATATACTGTGAGGCAGTTTTAGCCATTGGTATTTGACCATGGATATTCCATGCTGCTTCTTGTTGTGGTTCCAACATGGGGGTGTGGTTATCCTTGCCATTTCTTGCTAGTCACCCTCCTTTTGTAGCTTGTTCCATGTTTTGCGGCTGTACAGCACAGTATGAGGTGTGACCTGGTAGTGTTAGGGTGCTGATGTGAGCCTTGCCCAGTTCTCTATTACAGGACTGGTATCTACATTCTCCTTACTGTGTGCGTTTACACTGCACACATCTTGCTGTTCATACATCTGTCATGGGGTAGTATTACATCTAGGTTCCTATCCCTTGTAGAACCTATGAGGTTGGGTTTGTGTTTTGAGACTTACCTATTCAGGGCATGCTGTGGGTACTGACAGCCTTTGCCAGTATCCATGGTGCATGGCATGATAGGTGCATGCCACCCCTAGCAGGTGGTGCATCATGTCAAACTCCGCATATCTTCCCAGCCTGTAACACATTGGCTCCCCTTTGACTGACTGCATTACTTCAGCCAATTATTGTACTTGATCTTCTTGTCTTCATAGTGTGGCATCATGCTTGGTGAGGGTGAGATGTTAGGCGGGGTCTTCATGTTTGCATATACTAGATGGTGTTACATTGCTTAACACATGGCAATCATGCCTCAGGTGGTGCTGCAGGGCTGCCTCTGTTGGATGCACATACTACACTCCCTGTACATGTTTGAGAGCAGGTTGTGTCATGTTAGGCATCCCTGTTACTATATGAGTGAGTCAGAGAGGGGTATAATTCCCAGGGTTCCTACTGAGCCAGTGTATGTGCTATGTGTTGCCTCTTTGCCAAGGCCAGGGCATACTGGGCATGCCTCCTTCTGCCTACTGGGGCAGGCTCAGGTTGTTCCTCCTCCGAGTCACGCTCTGCCTGTGATGGCCTTGGCAATGGTGGGGGGCTGTTTGGCCCGGCCCTATGCTGGTCCTGCTGCAGCTGTTTTTGCAAGATCATATTATGTAGCATAGCACATACCATGACAATTTAGGTACATGTAGTTGGTGTGTACTGCAAGGCTCCACCAGATGTGTCCAGACACCGGAACCGTGACTTGAGCAGCCCAAACACATGCTCTATTACATTACGTGTTTGTGCGTGTGCCTCATTATGGCGTTCCTGTTCAGGTGTGTGTGTGTTTCTGATGGGTGTCATCAGCCACGGCTCCAGTACATAACCTGCATCCCCCACTAGGTGTCCGTGTGGGATGTCCCCATTGGCAAATGTCTGGTACAGCTGCGTCAAATGCCAGATGTGGGAATCGTGATAACTCCCGGGGCAGCCAGTACACACATTCATTATTATGCCCTGGGCATCACACATGACCTGGCAGTTGATGGAGGGGAAGCCCTTGCAGTTAATGTAGGCCCTACCCCGCTCACCGGCTGGTGCTTTGATGCATATGTGCGTGCAGTCTATTGCACCCAGTACCTCAGGGTATTCCACTATTTGCTGGAAGAGACGTATATTGCTGGCCAATACCTCACGGGCATTGGGGAAATATACATGATCACCGACATGTGCTGACATGGCATCCAGGAACTGGTGTAGTACCCTGGAGGCTGATGCCTGTGATATCCCCATCATATCGCCAGTTGGTCTCTGGAAGGTACCTGTTGCTAGTATTCTTAGGCCAACACATACCTTGGTTTCCACTGGGATGGGTTCCCCTCTGTTGGTTCTGTGTGTGAGGCGTGGCCTGCACAGCTCAACAATTTACTGCAGGAGCTCTCTGTCCACTCTATAGCACTCTACTATCTCCAGCTCATGTAACCCATGGTAGGTGACCCTGGGCCTGTACACTCTTCTCCGTCTCCTCACTGTGGGTTGTCTGGCACCATCTGCATTGTCACCACCCTCAGCAAGTCGCCTATGTCTCATTATGACAGCTATGGCAGCCCCTAACATTTCTGCTCTGAGTGAAGCTTTTTCAGTTTTCACTTCTATTAGCTTACTCCTGTCTTGCAGTGTCTCTTAATGGAAACATCCTGCACTACTGTTTGCAGAGTTTTAAGTGCTGGGCTGGGCTACTATTCTGCCTGTGTAATTGCCTGCTTCTAATTGTTTTCACCTGCTAGCTTCAGCAGTTATCCCTGCTAGCTTCCTATTAATTCTGTTGCTTCCTTTTTCCTCTCTGTTTCCTCAGGGGGGAGCAACGTGCATGCTATCTGAAACACGCTCACAGTGGCTTACACGTGCGCACACGTGCTTACACGGTTCAGAATCTACTTATTCGGGTTTACACGCATGTATACCCATGCAAACACTGTCACACGTCTGCCAACAGCCTCCAACATACTCAGACTGCCTTACACACATGCACACCCGCGCAAACAGTGTTAAACATCTCCCAACATGCTCCCACATGCTTACACTGCCTTACACGCGCGCAGCCTGTCCTACTCGTGCTTCCTGGCGTGCACACATGCGCATGCACGGCCAGCAACAAACTTTGGTGTAGGTAACAGTGTACACCTTCCATTTCTTGACTTTCCATGACTTATCTAGTGGCACACCTCTTTCCATGATCTGTGCCTGTCATCTGTCATGTTACACTGGCCTCCAATGAACTGCATTTCTTTCTACCATTCCCCCCTGTGATGTCACCTATCTCCTACTCTATTCCTCCCCCTTTTGTATCTCTTACACTACTCAGACTGTGATCATTTGGTATGTGACTGTGAGATTCAGTATCCGAACCCTCATTTACATGAGATTGCCTACTAATGCTTAGTTACATGTCTTAGACTCAGCTTCCCCCCTTAGCAACCACTACACAGTGGCCATGTTGGTTTTGGTCTGCTGGTCCCTGCATTATCATTCCATGTATTGCATGAAACCCACATTTGTGGGTTTATAACCTTCTTTTTTATGGTTTTATACAGCGCAGCCCGTTTGCGCGGGGCTGCACTGGGTTTAAACATCGGCGATCGCCAAAAAAAAAAATTATATTTTTAATATTTTTGCATCGGGTTATCTTGCCAATGGCCACATATTTGGCCATTGGCATGCTGCCTGAGTCATATGCAACCTTTATTTGGAGCTGACATTGCTCCATTGTGGAATTTGCAGAAATGTACTCAGTTGTCAGCTGAGTACATTTCTGCAGCTAAAACGTCTCCTACACGGACTGGTTTCTGCTTCATGGATCGCTAATATACCTCATTTGCATACCTTTTGGATGCAAGTGAGGTATTTAGCATGTCCACGCCCAGTCCGTGTAAGAGACGTTTTACCTGGTCTCTTACACGGAGCTTAGGGCTGTTCCTGGATCAGGAGGCTTGCATGGAGTGTTGCACGTCTCTTACACTCCGTGCAAGCCTTCGTGAATCCTGCCCTTTAAGTTTAAGCCAAGATTTATATGAGTGTGTAATACTAGAAGTTCTCATATTTATATTATGCAATTCACTGCTGCAAACAATTCTTGCCATACTAGTAAATTCAACACTAGATGGGTAACTTTACTTTTCTAATTCTTAGTAATTATTTTTCTGGCTATAGCAAAAATAGATCAAAGAAGAGGCACTTGGGTTTTTGGAATTATCTCATGAATTGGAGCATTAAATAAAACTAACGATTTAGAAATATTACACCAATCTGACCATAGAGCTTGAAGGAAATTATTAATTTCTTCCCAAAAAGGGGAAACAATTTCACATTCATATACCATATGCATCCACTCAGATATTACTTCAGAATCATATCTCCAGCACTGAATTATATTTGATTTATACATAATTATAATTTTGTTAGGAGTGACAAAAGCTCTGTGTAAAAGTTTCCAAGTGAACATTTTCCAGTATAATAAAGATGTAGTTTTATCTGTAGATTTTAATATCATTTTCTTCTATTCTTCAGAGAAGTCTTCATTATTAATTTTTGAGGAGTAGTTACAATAAGAATTGTCTAAATATGTGAAATCTAACTTAAGAATTTTATAAATTTGTAATAAATATACGTTATTGTTCATTGCATTGTTATTGATATTTATTAAGAATTCCAATAATTTGGGGAATGATATCCTGTCTAGGTTAAATATCTTATTAATTTCTGTGTTCATAAAGTCTCTAAATATTTGTAAAATTAACCAGTTCTCAAAATCTTGATTGTATTTGGACCTTAAATTTTCAAAAGTATATACATATATATACATATATATATATATATATATATATATATATATATATATATATATATATATATATATATATCAGTACCATTTTAGAATTGATGCCAATAAATTAAGTTACTTTGTTGTTTTAATACTAGCATTTTGTCAAAGTTATGAGTTTCTAAGCAATGATTTGTATATGCAATTGGAAACATAAAAAAAATATTAAGTCTTTAATACAATGGTTAGAATATGTGAACTTTTATAAACAGAAACTTATGTTATCTAAATAGGGAATTTGAGAAGATGGTGTAATTCCGTTTATGCAAAAAACTTTTAATAACCAGATAAAACTATTAGAGCCAATTTGTTAATGACTGGTTGTGATATATTTATTATTTACTAATAATATTTCTTTATGTATTTGTTTCCATTTTGAATCATAAGATGAATTTATGCTCAATGCTATAACTTTTAGAATTGTTGAAGTAGCATACAACTTAATATGAGGGAATCCTCTTCCACCATTATCCCAACATTTTCTGTATCAATCAAATGAAATTCTTGGTTTATTAGGATACCAAAAATTTTAAGTAGAATATTATTTATCTTCTTCATTTTTTTTGGTACAGATAGTACTAAAGATTACAAGAAACAATATTTTGGGGAGAATTGCCATCATAACAAGCAATAATTGTTCTTCCATGGTAAAGAAGAATTTGTTCCAATTTGTGACTAAACTTAATTTTTTTCAACAACCTGTTGAAAGTTTGTTTGTATCATTTTTTTTACTATTAGACATAATTATTATACCAATGTATTTCATTTGATTGATATTCCAATTGAATTTAGAATATTTGTTGTATGAATTTTTTTAATTTTTTTATTAATTAATAACGTACTTGTTTTGTTATGATTGCATCTTAAGTTTGAGATTTCTTCAAACTGGATCATAGAACTAATTATAATGTTCTAATGAATTCTCTACATTTCCTATTGTTAGTAAAATATCTCCAGCAAAGTCCTCAATCCCTAGTTCAAAATTGCAGTTTATTTTGATACCATTAATGTTCATATTGGATCTAATACTATTAGCAAAGGGTTCTATAGCTAATGCAAAAAGTAAAAGTGATAATGGACAACCTTGTTTTGTGCCTTTTTGTAATTTAAAGGAATTAGAAAGAAAAAAACTTCTTTTAACATACACACAAGAGTTATTGTATAACTTAGAAATTAATGCAATTAGTTCAGGTGAAATTATACACTTTAAGTGTTTTAAACAGGTACAACCAATTATCTGAGTCAAAAGCTTTATCTAGATTGAGACTAATGATAGAAAGTTCTTTTTTATTTTTATTTGCATAGTCTATTAATGTATGTATTCTTATTAGATTATCATGTACTTGGCTATTTAAAATAAAACCAGTTTCATCATTATCAATTAGTTCAGGTATAAGTAGATTAATTATGTTAGTTAAAATGGACATGGACATCTTATAGTAAACATTTAAAAGTGAAATGGGTCTGTATGATGTGCAATTTGTAGGATCCTTACTTTGTTTTAAAACAGGTGATATAAGGGAATATTTCCATGATGGGGCAATTTCACCAGTTGCTTTTATTTCTCTATAGACATTATCTAATATTTTAACTGCATCATCCGGTAGTATTTTGTATAGTTCTGGTATAAGACCATGTGAGCCCAGCGCCTTATTATTTTTTAACTTTTTTATTTGATATTTTATTTCTGTTAAAGTGGTCTATTATTTTTCTGTTTGTTCACTTGTTATTTTATTATTTCTATTTCCATTTAGAAAAGCTTCAACTATATCATCATTATCTAGGTTACTTGTATTATTATTTATATTTTCATAAAATATTTTAAAGCCCTCAAGAATACATTTATTATCTGTTCTTCTTTCTTTTTTTATTATTTATATTTGTTATAATTTCTTTGATATGATTTTGTTGTTATTCTTTCTTTTTTTTATTATTTATATGTGTTATAATTTCTATGATATGATTTTGTTTACCCATTTTCTTTGATCTAAGAGCAAGTTTATTTACACTTAAAGGTTTTACTGAATAAAGTGTAAATTTTTCTAGGTTTACTAAAATGTTATGATTTAGAATTTCAGCACATTTTGTTTTTAGGTTTAACTTTAGTGTGTTTATTTTGGCCTGTAGTGTATTCAGTTCTTTGTCCCATTCTTTTGTTTTACTAATATACCAGCTTGTAACTCTTCCATTTAAGTAAGCCTTTAGTGAATCCCACAGGACAATGTCAGATACCTCATCATTCATGTTTATTTCTAGGACATTTTTCATCTCTTTAACATACCAATCCGTGAATACTTTTATTTTAATGATGTACACTGGTAATCTGCGATGTATTAAATTGTCAGTTTTTAAAATAATATTGAAGATTATCTCTGGGATATAATAAACTCTGTGTAGGCTTTGTGTAAAGCCTACATGGAGTTTATGTGTTGGTGCAGTAAGCAACAGTGCTAATTACAAACTCATGCCATGCACCATGTTTAAACATAAATAAGCACAGTTTTGTGGATGACAACAGTATTGCCAGCCAGGAAACCATGTAAACCAACACGGATAGTGAACTTGTTTATTATAGAACAAACTGGGTTAACGGGATTGCACTGAATGTCACAATAATTACCAGGGCTTAACATATAGAAATGTATATGGTCCAAACACAGTATAGGACAGTGTATACAGTGCAGAGTATTGTGAAATTCCATCCCAGGCATTCTTTTCAAAAGTTGTAGAAATGATTTGTAAGGGTATATGGATTGCCATGTAAAATTAATAGTCAAGGGGAAGTAGTGCGTATTGACTAGGTGCACACAGATGAATTGTAGCAATGATAAAATGAACACAGAGAAAAAGACAGGTGAAACATCCTAATGTGCAGCAGATGAAGGCATGTCAATGGAAGACATTTGTAGCAGGAACATTAATCACATAACCATATGATATAGTACGGACCACACCGTGAAAATGTGTATTATGTGACTGTCACACAAGGTGACATAATGCAGAAAATGTCTTTGTGAGATAAGAATCCTTACATCTACAATGCAGAGGACATCTTTCAGGGATGTTATTTACACTCTGGGTAGGGTGCATATTGTGAAGCTGTGCAAACTGATTTGTCTGAATATGAGTCTAATGTCAGCAGAGGTCTCCAACAAGTGGGACACAGTTGCCAGCTCATGGGCAACAGTAAAAGAACATGCACAATCATGGACAATTTCAAAATAATACCACCAGTAATCCTATGCCTCTGACATAACATATGTGATTCTGAGTGATCATAGATGGTTCTGCAGAAACAAGATTTGTACAACTGTTACAGCATGTCAGCAATCTGTGAAGGTAATCAAGTACAACATCCTGACACTGTAACATCTGCTGGAGGTGTTAGGAGGGACATTGCTATATCTGTATGTAACATTATGATCAATACAGGCTAATTGCCTGGTGTGCATGACAGATATATATGGTGCAATCCAGACTGTCATGAATGTAAGACATGCCATCAACTATGGAGGTATTATGGCCTTTGATGTGGATGTCCTTCACATACATAGCAGTTGTGTTATATACAAGGGAGTAGTCATCACTGTATTCACATGCTGGTGGATGTTCCACATACCATCTACCCAAGGACACAGGTCACATACCAGTTGCTCTCCTTTATGGTGTGATGTCTACATTATCCTTGGGTTGTGCATTTGTTTTCATAATGTAACCAATCCTACCATTTTTGCTTCATATCATGTGTTGTCATGGCTGTGGCAGCAATCTTTGGTGTGTGTTGATACTATCTGCATTATAGTAATATCACAGTTGGAGTCAATGATTGCCCACAGTCTGTAGTCCTTCAGACAGCTGTTTGGACACAGGATGTGTATGTCATTCGTGACATATGTGACTTAAATAATGGAAAGAAAAGGACATAGCAGACAGCCCTGATGTATGGACCTGATCACTGGACCTGACATATAGATCACATCACACTTTTTAACATATTTTTAGATGCCACATATGTGATCCACTGGTATACCCCCTTAGTGATATAGGTGTTTATGGACACATTTGATAGTGCTGATTGACTATCTCAATGTAGATTTGTGTCAGATGCCTTGGCCTGATCAGGTTCCACAAGATGATACTGTTGTCATCATGCATGCCCTCAATGACCTCTTTGAGGAAATCTAACAGATGTAACAGACATGGATGTAGCATTAACAACTCACACATCTGTTGCACACAGCCAGAATTTAACTAGTTTCCATTTAGAAAAGGTCTATGATGACTTGTTGATCTGCCTTATAGATGAGGAGATTTAGGATGTGTCTATACATGCATGCATCATGAGCTTTCCCTCCCAAACTCAGATGCATGCATGTTGATGTATACCCTTCTACAGGAACATAGTCTGTGTGGAGGGTATGTTGAAGTGTGTATCCAACTGTGTCAGGTAGGTGTATGTTCTAAGTCACTCTATAGGGGATCTGTGATGTTGTCACAGCTCATTGATTTTGTGTGATAGGCTTGTATGAAGGTAAGACAGTGCATACTGCCTATCTTGATCTGGCCTAGGACTGGACACAATCCCTCACACAGGTATCATTGAGAAACTCTCCCAGCTGGGCATTAATGATAGAGTTATATAAATTAAAACTCGTTTTCCTTATAGTAATAACACATATTTGCTAGAAAAGATATATATATATATATATATATATATATATATATATATATATATATATATATATATATATATATATATATATAATTTGGTAGAACTGTTTTTCCTTCACAGTAACAGAGGTTTGGTAAAGCTGCTTTCTGTCATAGTAACAGTGTGATATTTTTATAACACAGTGTCTGCAAGTACAGAAAAGAAATATACAGTAAACAAATATGATTAGCTTAACAGAATGTGCTTGTGTGGAACAGAAAATATTATACTTCTGAATGTTTTTGTAACAAATGACATTGACAATAGGGGCTTGTTGAAATATTATAAACAGTTGAAAGTATAGAGATATTCAAGTATAGAAACCTGCTAAAGGGAAATGGCTAACACAGCAGAAAAACTTACAGACTATCCTAGCAATGAAAGAACATTTCAGCCTGCTGAGAACTGGTTTTCTCTGGATGAGATAAGGATGCAGACAAACAATGCTTCAATACAGGAAAAGAAGCTTTCATCAAGGATGAAGTTTGAAACTAGATAAGAGTGACTGTGTTAACTGTCTGGTGGACATTTTGTAATTTGAGTCAGTTGAGGAAGTGCAGTGTATCTGACAGTGATCTGTGTTAGAAAGAAAATGTTATAATATTGAGAGTAGTTCTTGGTCAGCCTGTTTAATAAACCTTTCAGTATACAAATATACAGTTGTACTGTATTTTATTCTGTGTACCCTATTTTTAATTCAATTTAACAGTGGTGTGGCAGACTTAATTTGGACCTTTTTAAATATTCTTAAAAGCACTATGACAAGCACTAGTTAATATTTTATTGGCGCCAACATCCCAACAGTCAGTATTGAACAGCTCAGCAGTATCAGGTACTTCCAAGTGGGTGAAACCGAGATTTTGTCTTTGCATCTGCTCTGAGACATTCACCAGCATTTTTGACAGACAGGGAGTTTCCAGTTTGCAGTTTTGTTCTACAGTCTCATCACCTGTTAGCCATTTCTGAAAATGGTAAGCCTCTTTCGGAAATAGCATGGATATCATAAGTCCTAAATGCACACATTCTGTGGCCATAGACTTCAACCAGACTCCTGATAATGTTTGGACATTAAGTGAGTGGTATGAACGAGCCAGCAGTGATGTTAAATGCAATAAAGCATTGCTTGGTATAAACAGAAGTGAGAACATGTATATGCGTAAATGGATTCATTATTTGATCAGTATGTACAAAAGTCAAATTGAATGTCTTAACTGTGGAGACATATATCCTTGTTTTTGTTTAATATGTCATAAAACTGTGTTACAGCCATTGTCAGTAAAGACTATGTAGGACAAGTCAAAATTGTCAAAGTCAAAATTCATTTTGTAGTGCCAGTTTCTACCTTTTATAGAAAATTTCAGCAATTTTAGATCATGCTAAAACCTTACAGATTGTAGAGACAGCTGGAATGTTTCAGACCTACTGCTCACAGAGGGATGCTCTTAACAAGGATAAGGAATTATCAGATAAACATCTGCATGATAAGTTGACAGAGCCTAATGAAAAACACATGCAAATATTAAAGCAACATGACATACAGGTTAAAAATATATGCAAAATGTTTTAGACATTTTGACTAGGGTTGATGTTGCTATACATACTGCTATGGATACATAGAAAAATATGAGTGGGGATACTGACACAGAAGCTCTTACATATGAGTTACAGGATGTGAGGTCCATTGCTAAAATTATAAGAGTTAGTACTGAGTGGATGAAACGCACCTGCTGCTTAGCTGTCTGTGGCAGCAGGTATAAATATGTTGACACATTTCTTGTTGATCCCAAATTATGCTGGGCTCTAATCCAGGTGTATGTAATTTAAATAAATACTGATAATGCAAAGAAATTATTCTTTATACTACATTCAGCATGTGTTACTGTGTTTTATCTTAGTGCAGCATGTTTAAGCTGCATTGCAGAGAGGTAAACTGCACCATTAAAGATCCATTCATCATTGCTTGGCATTGGCTTGTGATGCCAAACTCTACGCCAATGTAGAGGCCAAAATGTGAAGGGTTCCATTGGTTTTCTTGATACTTATGCGTGTTGTGTATAATTCCATTTTTGACTAGATTATAGGTGTTAGAATAGGTTAGATAGGAAAGTGATGAAATGGGGAGCAAGCAGGGGGAGAACAAAGGGAAAAATACAGGAATGTGCAGGAGGGAGATAGGAAAGAACCATAGTTAGCCATTTCTTTAACAGTATAAACTAAAAATATGTACAGAATATTAGCTGAATTTGGTCTGTCATCTCCACAAAGAGGGGTGACAACAAAGAAATCATGTTGTATAGCCAATTGGACCAAATCAAGTGTGTCAAGAAGACACATGTGCAAAATGGAGAGCTATGTATGGTAACATTTTTTTGTGGGACAGGTGCCCATTTTTTTAATTCAGTAAGAGAGGAATGCTGGTAAGGGACATTGGTATTTCTGGGTCAGGTAAGTTCAGTAGGTGAGGAAGCAAATGCAAATAAACAGGATAAGACAAACATGGGGACAGTGAGGGACACAAAAGGATGGGAGACACCATGATTGGGGTGAGGGAGGGGAAAACATAAGCTCATGGCTGTCAACATGGAGACAGTGAGAATCTAGTCCTCACCTACAGGACTGTCATCACTGTCACCTTACTCTGCTGGCTGCTGGAGTGCTTGATGTGTTCTCCTATGGACCATGAGGGAAAGCAACATTTCCTTCTGGTATAGGTGTACACCAATGGTGCAGTGCACAACCCTGTGCGCCAACTCTGGCATCTCCTGATGGGTGATGAAATCCCAACCTCTGCCGCTACTCCTGGAAGGTACCTATGTGCCAACTTTGGCATCTCCTGATGGGTGATGAAATCCCAACCTCTGCCGCTACTCCTGGAAGGTACCACAGCAACAGCTGCTGGGGTAGTGCTACCTGAGGGCACAGGTAGAGCAGGGGCAGCAGAGGCAGTGCTGCCAGGATGGGTCCCAGATGTGCTAGGCATCAGTGCTGGAGCAGGGACAGGCTGACCCATTGGGGCTGGCCTACCTTGCTGTGCTGTGAAGCATTTAGTGATTTGTTACAGATGGATGACATGGAGACATTTTGATGACACATAGAAAATAAAAAAAGAGATAAGGATTGGGGTGAGAGAAAAAGAGAGATAAAATTAGCACCATCATATGTGACATACAATGCACTATCACAAGTATACAACTGTTTTATCTGAAATATTACATTTAAGTATACATCCTGTCAACTAAAAACTATAATTAGAGATTGCTCAAAGTAATCTTTGCAATTGCATATATTGCACACATGCTTGGTCCAAGTATACTGATTACAATTAACAGGAGGGCATTTATGCCATTTGTATACAGCTTAATTTATGTAATATTAAGAAGGAAAGTCAGTATTTTATAGCTGCTACTCATGGTATTTGAACCCACAACCCCTGACTACAGTCTTACACTTGACTCCTAAAATTGGTTTGTGCTACATACTTATGCATGCATACTTGTTTTTACAGTTAGGATATGCATGATCACTTTGCGACTACTGTATAGAATACCAAAAAATATCATTAATTTTTTTAATTAAAATGTTAATCTGACACTTGATAGTAGTTTGAGGGGTGTCTGCTATGGTAAATATTAGGTGAGTTAACTTCACAGACATGTACTGGGGGCATAAATTCCATGAACTGACACATTTTTGCTTTGGCTTTATAAAGTGATAAAACTGACTTTTAAAGTTTGGGGTTCAAATCTATGCAAAAGGGACAAAAAAATTTCTTCCACAGTGGTGATTTTCCATCTTTGCCACAGAAAAATTGCTGCTTAGACATAGTCACAAATCATTCATAAATACAGATGACAGTTTGAAGTTTTAACCATATATGTATGTGACCTGACAAGGTTCTTGCATATAGATTAATTTGTGTATGTGTCTTATTTAAGTGTGAAGGCCATCCAAGTTCACATAGCAGAATTATACTTACAGAGATATAGTAGACAGTATACCCTCAGTCATACATATGAAAACACAATAAGGGTGTCTTATCCCTCATACATGTAATTCATATAAACTTCATTATCTAAAGTGTTATAAGTGGTATTGAATATAAAGTGAAATGAAACAGCAGTAAAAGTGTCTGGAATGTCCTGTATTAGAATCTAGGACCATGTATATGGCAGCCCTACACTTGTACCTGCTGCCACAAGAATGTTGAAATAGTACTTGTATATCTTCCTGTTCATTGCTATAAATTGGACTTTTACAACAGTAAAAATATGTTGCACTTTCTGTATTTGAATCCAGGGCCATCTGTATTACAGCCCTTAACTTACACCTGCTGCCACATGAATAGTTAAATAACAGTTGCATAATGCCCTATTCATTCTTAAGTTTTGTCTGTTAACTGATGCTCAACACCACTTAAAATGTGTGCGCAGTGCCCAAAGATTTAATAGAATGTATCCATTTTAAATTATTGACTATCCGCATCCTGTCTATGGGTGTTTGATGGTTGCAAGTGTTGGTGGATCTTGCTAACTGCCACACAAAGTTGCTTAGTGACATTGCGAGATAGAAAGTAAATATTGCAACAATGTATTTTTTTTACCTTTACATTGTCTATGCCCTGTCTGCAGGTCTTCTGTCTGCTTCTTGTGTGGGCTAGTAGATCAGGTTTCTGCACTGCTAAGTATCATGCAAATGAGATAAGCACAGCTAAACCTGACATTCATTTTGTTTCTCCATTTTCCTTGTTTGCACTAAGCCACTCACCATGAAAACACTGGCATAAAGAATAAAAAAGTGTGAAAATTAGTTGAAATGAAGAAAAACAGTCTATGAAATAAACACTACAAAACTTTTCTTGGTATATATGAAATATTTTTACACAGGATTTAGACTCTCACTCCAATGAACCTTCAGAACACAGTAAGGGTGTCCTATCCCTCTGTCATACAAACAGCTTTGCAGCAGGGAACTGAAATCATTCTGCATAAAACCAAATGCAACATCATCTACAGTATTAACAAAACATATGACAGTTGTTTGTAAATGTATTACTTTCAGATGTAGTGCACTGAGTAATCATACAACCATTTATGACTATTGCTTGCAGAAATGCAACTCTGCATTATCTCTCTGTGTTCGTTGCTCATTCTTGTCGTATCTGAGCTGTAATTCGAGACATGCAGTCTGTAAGGCATTCTGCATCATTGTCCTGAAAATGTGTGAAGATATTAAATAGCAATAACATACAGCTGTCAACAAATGAAGGGGAAGCTGGATGTTACTGAATAGAAAATTGTGAAATGTGTGCTGTGTACTCACATTTAAAACCTTGATACAATTATTTCTACACTTTATAAGTCTAACCTGGCTGACACACCCACTGGAGGTAGGGCAGTTTGAATTGTTGTTGCATTTCCTTC
>NC_056747.1:1306498024-1306543024 GCF_019279795.1 Protopterus annectens
TTTAATATTTAGTTGAAGATGAGAGTTGAAATTAAGCTGGTTGTCAATTTGGACACCAAGTAACTTAGTTTCGGACACTAGTTCTAGGATTGAGTTGTTTTGACTTATAATCAAGAAATTATTTGTATTGAAGGGAGTAGTTTTAGAGGGGGTAAATACCATGAGTAGAATGTTTTCTGTTAAATGTGTACACATGTTTCAGGGACAGTTAATTTGATAGCACTTTTAGCATTTCACTGATGGTTTATTAGCAAAATTTGTCAGTTGCCTGTTCTTTCTGGGGTGGGGGAGCAAAGTTGCAAAGTTGAATTTCTGTTTTGGCACAAACAAGATATTTTGCTATTGTTACTCTCCTTGTTTTGGATCCAGCCTTGCTTTGTGTGTGATTGTAATATGTTACAACCACACAATTCCTTTTTTTATATTTCAATATCTTGACTATTTTATGCTTCTCCAGTGGGTAAAAGGGAATGCTACTTTTATGAGCTATCTGGAAACAGAACTTTTATTTATGTGATACTTATATGTATGATGCTTCTGTTGTGTTTTAGGTTACATAGGACTATGGCACCCAGTCATCCCAATTCCTGAAAACCCTCAATCACTGACCCTGAGAATCAGGTTATTGTGGAAGCTTTTAGGCAACATGGTGCCTTTCTGCTTGAGATGGGACATGGGGATATAGGTTCATAGATTAGTACTAAGCTAACTGCCTTTGTGAGCCATTTTAAGCCTAAACAATTACCCCATGTGAGAATCAAACCTGCACCTTGTGTTTGTAAGGTAATCACCTTAACCATTATGCCTACCTCCCACCCTTGTGGGAGGCAGAATGCAAATTTGGAGCAGATAGTTGCTGATATGAATGCAGTAGTCAGCCACAGCAGGACATATGAACAGGTGTGCCATAGGGCCACTGACATGATTTTATCTGTATGGAGGAGGGCAGCTGCAGTGGCCCGTAATCAGATGTGTACTGAGGGGGTCCTTCTACACAGCCAATACTAACAGCAAACAAAGAGCTCCTGACCACTGTCAGGGATCCAGACACCTACCTGGAAAGTACAGAACATTATGTAATTGACATTAGTACTACTGTTTCAGGGAGAACAACTATGTCCCAGGAGGAGCGTCTCGGCAGGCTTATGTATTTCAATTGTTAAATACACTTGTATAGTAAAATATTGACAGCGATACGTAGGTTTTGTTTAACAATCAATTCATTTGGGGGGAGTTGTAGATTGATACAGTTAACAATACATTCTGATTGATTACACATGGGCTTAGGTTTCATTTGTCATGCAAGGTCTTGTTAAAATTATTGTTAATGGACATATAAAGGGCAAAAAGTGTTAACCCCCTATATTACTGTTAAATGTGATGATGTTGTCCGTACCTTTTGCTTAACTTCTTCTAGGACCTTTATCCATGGGAAGCACAGCATCATCTGCACATGGTAAGCCAAATATTCTATTTTTGGTAGTTGGGATGAGCAGTTCAAAGAAATATATATTTTATCCATATGTGTGATGTGAGTGGCAGGATTGTTGTGTGTATTGCTGTACTGACTGTAGTAGTGGCATCACTGTTAGTTTGTTAAAAAACATTTGACTATAGTAGTGTAATTATTAATATCAACATCTGACTATAGTAGTGTAATTATTAATTTAAACATCTGAATATAGTAGCGTAATTATTAATTTAAACATCTGACTATAGTAGTGTAATTATTAATTTAAACATCTGACTATAGTAGTGTAATTATTAATTTAAACATCTGACTATAGTAGTGTAATTATTAATTTAAACATTTGACTATAGTATTGTAATTAATTTAAACATCTGACAATAGTAGTGTAATTATTAATTTAAACATCTGACTATAGTAGTGTAATTATTAATTTAAACATCTGACTATAGTAGTGTAATTATTAATTTAAACATCTGACTATAGTATTGTAATTAATTTAAACATCTGACTATAGTAGTGTAATTATTAATTTAAACATCTGACTATAGTAGTGTAATTATTCATTTATTTCTTGTGTTTGTTGCTTATTATCACAGGTGATCCTACAGTGGAAGTATAAGACATTTGCCACCTGATGTCAGAATATTGTCAGACTCTGATGATGATGGTGGCCAAACAAAGTCATAGTCATGGTGTGCACAGGCTGAATCTTCAACTGAGGTTGACATTCAGCCATCCCGTGTAATTCCATCAGACACAACCAGTAGACCTATGCCAACCCATTCCAGTGAGCCCTCAGATATTGGACAGGTGGAGGGTGAGACACTCAATCAAGGAAGTGTGATTACTGCAACTTCAGTGCATGTTGACTTTGCCCGTAGCAAAAGTTAGGGGTGCTTGGAGACCTGTTGTCTATTCTTTACCTGATCCAGGTGTGTCTTCCCATGTCACTTGACATATATTTAGGGCTATCATGGAGGCACACCCACATTCCCATAGGTCCTCCAGAGAAATGCTTAGGGTTATAGATGTGGAAGCTGACTGCTTCTCTTCCTTACTCACACACACTCACCAACCTTTTGTGTCAGCCTAGGCTTCCTGCCGCCCCCCCCCCAACACACATGCAACACCCTGTGCATGTGATGATGACTGTGCCATATTCCTGTCTTTTTATCTTTTGGATTCAGGGACACATAAGCTTTGCGTCTGATGCTCAGGGTGCATAACTGACTTGGTGCTTAGTATAACTGCATTTGTGATGTGGTTTTGCTAATTGTACCTTTGATATATTTTGGTCTTAGAAAGTTAAACAGTTGATAGAATCAAACATTTTTTGCATCAGTTTGTTAATGATCTTCTGAGGGTTGTGAAGTCTGAAACTGAAATGTGTCTCATTACTTTCTAACTTCTGTCTGAAATGATTTTCCAGTACAAACGTCTGATACTAAACTGAGGACATTCTGTCATCATCAGTACTTTTGAGAGGTATGAATGTGTGAATCTTAGATGCCTGAGGCTTACTACTTGATAGAGGACACATATATTCACATAAGTCTCTGCTGTCACATCATTTTAGTACAAATCACCCCCACCTTTTACTTGCTTACATTACCAGGTAACAACATTCAAGGATCTGCCATTCATTCGTATTATTACACAACACACTCCAGGTACAGCACTTACCTTGTACATCTAGCAGTTGCAACAGTTTTAGTTCAGGGCTGACTCTGTCTGATGCAAGTAGCACACAGCCAATACATGGTGAGGTAAAGGATGTGAGCATTGCCTGGCATCAATGTTACTATATGTATGTGTGTAGCATTAAGGTTTCAGCTCCTTAGCTGGTGAGTGAGTGTGCTATGCATTGCCTCTTAGCTAGTGCAAAGGCATATTCAGCACACTTATGTCTGCCTACACCCGCAGTGGTTGCTAGCTCTCCCTCTGACTCCAGCCCTGTGTGTGGCTGTGGTGACCTTCCTATTGGTAGTGGGATGTGTGCCCCTTCCCCTTGTTGATCCTGCTGAAGCTGTTTTCTCAGGATGATGATGTGTAGCATGGCACATACTGTGAGTATTTCAGTACATGTACGTGGATTGTACTACAGAACTCCTCCAGATGTATCTAGACATCAGAATCTCGAGCTCAGCAGTCCAAACACATGCTATATGATATTTCTGGTTTGAGCATGTGCATCATGATGGCGTTCTTCGGTGTGTGTGTGTGTGTGTGTGTGTGTGTGTGTGTGTGTGTGTGTGTGTGTGTGTGTGTGTGTGCGTGCATTTCTAATGGGTGTCATCTGTCATGGCTCCAGTGCATAACCTACATCCAACAGTAAATGACCCTGTGGGATATCCCCCCGTGAACATCTGATACAGTTGGGAAGTGTGCCAGATATATGAGTCATGATAACTGCCTGGGTTACCAGCACACACACACATTAAAGATGATTCCTTTAGTGTTAGACATGACTTAGCAGTTAATGGAGTGGAAGCCCTTTTTATTTATGTAAACCCTTCTCTGTTCCCAGAATGGTGCCTTGATTTCTATATGTTTACAATCTATGGCACCCAGTACATCAGGTAGTGTGCTACAAGGTAGACCTTTTGCATATTTGTGGCCCTGTCCTCAGGAGTATGAGGAAAATATATGTGGTCCCTGGCATGTTGGAGCATAGCATTCAAGAACTGATGAAGGATCCTGGATGCTGATGCCTATGACACCCCCAGCATGTCCCCTGTTTGTCTCTGAAGGGTTCATGTAGCTAAAATTCTAAGTGCTACACATACCTTTGTCTCCACTGGTATGGGTTCTCTTCAGTTTGCCCTGGCTCTGAGTTGAAGTCAAAAGAGGTTGTAGAGTTCCTGTAGTTTGTCTTCATTGACCCCATAGTGCTCTACAATTTCCACATCATGTAGGTTGTGATAAGGTAGCTGGGGTCTGAAAACTCTTCTTCTTTGTGGACTTGATCTATTAACAGCAGCAGCAGCATAGACTTCAGTCTGTTGCACATACACATGAATTTAAGCAACAGCAGCCTTTAGCATTCTTTCTGTGTCATCTCCTTTCTATGGCTGTATTTCAGTAGGTTTTTGAATTTGTAGGGAAAACCAGCACTGAATCTGCATGCTTCCTTTATAGCTTTGTTGAATAGCTCCTCCATCTTGGATTGGTTGATTAGCATACAACTCAGCTGCTAATGCTGTAATTAGCAAGCCATGATGCTTACCTTGTTTGAATGGTGTGTAGAGCTACTTACTGAGTCCAAAACAGTGTGCTATCATGTGCATGCTGTGACACAATGAGCACACAGTGTAAATGGACCATGCATGCTGTGACACAATGGGCACACAGTGTAAATGCACCATGCGTGCTGTGACACAAGCACACAATGTAAATGGACCATGCGTGCTGTGACACAAAAAGCACACAGTGTAAATGGACTGTGCCTGCTGTGACACAATGAGCACACAGTGTAAATGGACAGCGTGTGCTGTGACACAATGAGCACACAGTGTAAATGGACCCTGCGTGCTGTGACACAAGCACACAGTGTAAATGGACCATGCCTGCTGTGACACAATGAGCACACAGTGTAAATTGACCATGCATGCTGTGACACAATAAGCACACAGTGTAAATGGACCATGCATGCTTTGACACAATGAGCACACAGTGTAAATGGACAATGTGTGCTGTGACACAACGAGCACACAGTGTAAATGCACCATGCGTGCTGTGACACAACAAGCACATAGTGTAAATGGACCGTGTGCTGTGACACAACAAGCACACAGTGTAAATGGACCATGCCTGCTGTGACACAACGAGCACACAGTGTAAATGGACCGTGTGTGCTGTGACACAACGAGCACACAGTGTAAATGGACCGTGCCTGCTGTGACACAAGCACACAGTGTAAATGGAACATGCCTGCTGTGACACAATGAGCACACAGTGTAAATTGACCATGCATGCTGTGACACAATGAGCACACAGTGTAAATGTACCATGCATGCTGTGACACAATGAGCACACAGTGTAAATGGACCATGCATGCTGTGACACAATGAGCACACAGTGTAAATGGACCATGTGTGCTGTGACACAATGAGCCCACAGTGTAAATGGACCATGTGTGCTGTGACACAATGAGCACACAGTGTAAATGGACCATGCGTGCTATTGAAAATACTATGATCATTTATTTTTAGACAGGAAGAATTCCCCTGGACAGCTCTTAGAATTTTTAGAACTCCTGTAGCCTCACAAAAGTACTCATGACTCTAAATTGTTCCAAGCTGGTCCTCATGACAAGGGCTTGCAAATAAGCAGTTTATCAGCTACAATTCACACAAAAACATTCACGAGAGAATCCAAGCCACCTCTACATTATACATCAATCCCTCAAACCCTTCCAAACCACTAAAAAAAAAAAAACATGTTGAAGTATTTTAACCACTAAAAAGCTATTGTATTTAAAGAAATAGCATTTAATGATTCAGTAAGCACTATTTATGTATATCAGATGTTTAATAAAAAGACTGTCACTTTTTAAATGAGACACAGCATATAAACTTGCATTAAAAGAATAACAGTTATGTGTGATCCAGGCTTAACTTGTAAAAGTGTGACTGTTACTCTAATTATTTGATATCATTCCAATTGTAATTTTATATATGTAAAAAGCTATATCTCTTATACTTTGTTTATAACATAGCATGTCTTTCCTGGGTGCTATTGCATGTCAAGTATACCATCAGTAACACACCACTGGAGCATTTTAAGAACCCATAATGTAACTTAACATGCCTCTTTAGTGTCATTCCGTGCATCTTGTATTACATTTAATAGTACATTAGTCAACTATGCCCAAGATATCAGAAAATGTGCCACCTAACACAAGTTTCAGCATGATAATGATTACATTTTAATAACATTAATAGTTCAACCTTTTAAACTTTAAATGAAAGTAAGGGGTTTTAATTTCATATATAGCTAAACAAATCAAACTCTAACATTTTAAGAAGGGAACTTTTAACGATTTGAAGTACAGAAAGAAAGATATGAATGATTTACCTTGAGAAAAGTAATATTCAGCACCTGTTGGTAAGTATTCAAGTATTTCTTTAAATTAATAAGAATTCATAACCATGAAATACATTGATTTTTCATTTGTCTTTCAGTTTTTTACTGTTTTTGTCTTTTATTAACCATGCAACACAAAACCAATGGACCACGGAGATGAAGAAAAAACAGTAAATGTGAAGATCTCTGAGCACAGGATCCCAATAAAGGCAGACTCACTTGTTATTCGAAAACGAACAAAATTTAATCCACACAGTAAAACAAAGGTTACAAAAAGTTTAGCACTTTCATTTCCTGACCGGAAACTTCTTCAGAACAATATAATTACATACAGCTTTCTAATTTATAGTCAAATTAAAATCAATAGATAATTCATAAATTAATGTAAAAATACAATTGGTTCATTCATAAATTAATTGCATTGAGTGAAATACAAGTTAAAGTCATAGTGCAAGTGCAGGTTAATAGTGGCCAAACATAGCTGTATTTTCTAAAAACCTTCCATATAATTCATCCTGTGCATACCAGATGTACACATAAAATTACTTAAAACAGTACATAAACCATTGCATAAAACAACATGGTCTAAATAATTGTGATACAATGCAATATTCTAACTAATAAAGTAAAATTCATGTATAATGTATACCATGTAATGTGTAATTAATAAATAAATAAATAAAAGCATTTGTTTTTAATTTTTAATGTTTAATTTTTAATTTTTTTTTATTTTTTTAATTTTTAAAAAATCCATAGTATTTGAATATATAATATTGTATAATGTATAATGATATTAATGGTAAGTATTGCACTATGACTTTAACTTGTATTTCAATCAAAGCAATTAATCTATGAATGAACCAATTGTACTTTTATTAACTATCTCTTATTACATTTCTCTCAAAGAAGTTAATAGATTCCAGTCCATTTCTTCTAGGATTTTATTTTTCTGTCAAAAGTCCATTACATCTTCCAAGGTTTTAAAAATCTTTTGCTGAAAACAAGATTTGTGCTTTAATATTGTTTTTCTTTAAGCCTTTAACACGTGGAGCACATGCTTTTCTCTCTGACATCACTAATGTTGAATAGTCATTTTCAAATATTATAGTATTTTCTTTAATTTTAACTGGATAATTAGCCCATGCAGTTTTTAAGACTAAATCCTTATCCTGACTTGAGAAAAATCTTATAATCACTGACCTTGGTGAAGGTGTTTTTTTTTTTAAGATGAGTTGGAAATTGATCTATGTCCCCTTTTGATGCCAAAAGAAAAAGCTTCAGGTGGGCTCAAAGTTTAGGGAGTCAGGTATTAAGGAATTGAACCATACTCTCTCCTCTTCTTTTTCAAGAACCCCGTAAATCCTGATGTTATTACATTATATGTCTGGTTTCTAAGTCTTCTATTTTTTCCCAGAATAAGGTGTTTTGTTTCAGAAGAAATTCAGTGTTCTTCTCATTTTCAAGTACTCTTCCATCAAAATCAGTCACTGCCTCTTCTATACTCAAAGGTTGTGATGACTGTTGTTTAAGAGATTCGCTCAGCACTTCAACTTTTTTTAAATTCTTTTTAAAATTGCCCATTTTGCTTTTTAATTTATCTATCTTTACAGCTAACTCACTGGTGTTACTTAGTATAGTCTGTATGTCTTTGTTTCATAGTACTGTCCTGTACACTGGGCTTAGAGTGGCTCATTATGAGATAATCAGTTCTTTTTAGTTTTCTTAACAGGAAAAAGAAATTAAAATAGTTTCAAACTTGTCATTTTTTTGTAGTAAATCTTTCAGGAGATGTTCAACTATAAATCCATCAAGTTTTGAAACATTATATTCAATTTTTTTAGCAAAAATCCTGGCATAGATGTTAAAATAAAGCAGAGCTAAAACATATTGCTGTTAACTGCTCACCATCTTGACCACACCCCCCAGCTGCAGGTTTCATTGGCGTGCCATTGCTACTGCGATACTGCCTCGTGCACCTATGTATTCTGAGTTCATTGTAGTACATTTACCTATTACACCATTATCTGCAAGTTTAGCACTGATATTAGCATAATGCTCCAAAATCCATAAACTTTACAGAATCTGCCCATAGTGTGCTAAGTTGTTAAGTATGCAAATAGACATACTGCTTTATGTCATTAAATATCACTTGACAGCAAATACTTGGACAGGAATTTCTTGCGATCAAGAGCTCAGTCAGGGGGAACAAAAATTCTTTGTCGTAACACATATGTTGTATAGTTTGCAAGACATGAAAAGACATTTCTGAAAATGAAGAAAAATGTGATTCTTCATTTCTTTCAGTATTAAAATATTAAAATATATTGTAGCTTTGCTTAAAGACTTGTGAATACATTGTCCCTTTATCATTATACAGAAGATGTTCAGCTGAAGAAAGTTTTTTTGCAATCTTTTTAATAACATACTGTTCACACGATATCTGCATGTGTTGGGTTTACGCTTTTTAACTTGATATTTTCAGGAAATACTCAGAAATGTATGTATGTCTGCAGGATGCTAGACGTGTGGCATTCCAGAGTTGATAGGTATGAATGACTTAAACTTGACCTCAGTACAGTATTAAAAAATGCAGATTCAGGCAACAAATCTGCAAAATGCATTCAAATCCATTGCAACAGTGTATAAAGCACATGAAAAACATCTGCAAAAAGTAAGAAGCAGAAGTGATGGCAGATAAATAAGACTGATAATTACCTTTGTTCATAGTTATTTATTGATGAAGATAAGGCATTTGAAATTGTGCAGAATGGTATGCTTGTATGGCAGCAATATGACTTGATAGCAGCAATATCAAAGATAAGTGCAAATAAAAAAAAGAAAACAAAGAAAAATAGGAGCGTGGGATTTAAACATCTGCAGAGGAAGATGTTCTAAACACAACATTTTGGTTTAAGCTTACACAGTAATAATAATCAAGTGACACATAACGATGAACTACAGAAACAGTGACAAATCCAAGCATAATTGACAAAACTTGATACACAAAGGTTAGGAATAAATTGCTTAGGATGTGAAATACATTACAAATGCTCAAATAGTCAGCAGTAAAAGGAATCTTCTGGAACAATCTCTTATGTGTAATGCTGCCAGCATCAGGAATCCAAACAGAAGTTATACTTGTCATTCACAACTTTATTCATTTTCCAGTGCTCACACTATGTAATGTCAGGTATCTGGGGAGCTTCTACTAACAAACAAGAAACCAGTTGTGGACTGGATGCCAGTCCATCTTAGTAAGAACACAGATGCACTGCAGGCGCACACACACACACACACACACACACACACACACACACACACACACACACACACACACACACACACACACACACACACAGACACACACACACACACACACACACACACACACACACACACACTCTTGTGTTGTTTAAACACGGATGCACACACACACACACACACACACACACACACACACACACACATGCACACTCTTGTGTTGTTTAAACACAGATGCACTACAGGCACAAACAATCTTGTGTTGTTTAAACTGCAGCATTAGGCTGCATTTGTCATCATGATGTAGGAGAAGTACATGCACCATGAGCAAACCCTACATGGCTAGAGGGATTATTTGCAGCCTCTGCACAGAATGCAATATAGGCAGAACCTAAAGCAAAGAATGAAGTGGTATATCCGTGTCCATTATCCAGAATCATCAATATGTATAATTAGACATTTCAAAAAGATTTTACTTGCATCTTCTCTGTGAAGATCCTACCACCCATCTTGCTGTTCTGCTTGGACACCTATGTAGAAGCAGTAATCTGAGATAGAAACACCCTGACAGTTGTGGTGAGTTACTGCTGGAGGTTGTGCCTCTATTCCATACTGCTAACTGTTCCTTAACCCACCATGGTCCAACCATACCTTATTTCAGCCAATCACTGAGGCAGCTCTTCTGGTGTTTAGGTGACTGAGGGAGACCTTTGAATACTGCCATCCCTAGCAGGACAACAACTTGTCCTCTATATCATCTCTGAAGAAAACCGATATCCTATAGCTGTTGTTATGATCTTAGCTGTCATCTGTTTTCAAGACACTTGATGTTACCCTGCTGCCACACAGTATCCATCCTGTACAGATATGAACATTCTGGAAATGTAGGAGTAGCCTGAAAACAGCAGTATCAGAATTGCTGAAGCTTTCCACATAGTAATAGTAACTTTCAAGAAACAGATGTATGTCAGTGCCATGCTGGAAGTGAATAACTGGATGTGTGCAGTGTAGCTCTTTTGGTGCAGTGCATGACTCATAGAGATGGATGATAAAGTGCAGTGCTGCTATTGTGGTACAGTGCATGGCTCATAGAGATGGATGATAAAGTGCAGTGCTGCTGTTGTGGTGCAGTGCATGGATCATAGAGAATGATGGCAAACTGGAGTGTTGCTTTTGTGGCTCATAGAGATGGATGATAAAGTGCAGTGCTGCTGTTGTGGTGCAGTGTATGTCTCATAGAGATGGATGATAAAGTGCAGTACTGCTGTTGTGATGCAGTGCATGGCTCATAGAGATGGATGATAAACTGGAGTGTTGCTTTTGTGGTGCACTGAATGGCTTATAGAGATGGATGATAAAGTACAGTGCTACTGTTGTGGCCAGTGCATGACTCATAGAGATGGATGATAAAGTGCAGTGCTGCTGTTGTGGTGCACTGTATGGCTTATAGAGATGGATGATAAAGTGCAGTGCTGCTGTTGTGGTGCAGTGCATGGCTCATAGAGATGGATGATAAAATGCAGTGCTGTTGTGGTACAGTGTATGGCTCATAGAGATGGATGACAAACTGGAGTGTTGCATTTGTGGTGCAGTGTATGGCTCATAGAGATGGACGATAAAGTGCAGTGCTGCTGTTGTGGTGCAGTGCATGGCTCTTAGAGATGGATAACAATGTACGGTAGTGAAACAGTGGGGATGTGGTAGTTTTCTGGGACATGGAAGACAGTATGGGTACACTGCAACCAGCCTGTACCATATTATTGACAGAGGTAGTGTAGCTCTTTTCTGGGAAACGCTTGACAAGATAGTTGCAGTGTGGCATGTTTTCTAGATATGGTGTACAGGATAGGTTCTTTAGGGCACACTTTCTGGGAGATGGTAGACAGGATATGCACTGGCTAGCCAGCTGGCTCTTAAATAGGATCCAGGAAGTTAGATTTGGGGAAACCACGTCCACAAAGAGGCCGGTCACTAGAAGAGCCCCACAGAGTTCTGTAATGCGTCTGCTCCTTTTTGGCATATACTTCGCAGAAGTCAAGGCTAATGTCAGGAGCCTCTGGCTGACCAAGTTTGCAGATGACTGCAAAGTAGGAGCAGTCATAGAATCCTGCCAAGACACTAACATCATACAAGAAGGACTAACACAGAGATATGACTGGTGCCAAATCCATAGATTAAAATTCAATGCCATAAAATGTATAATAGTACCTTTTGAGAAGTCTGCCACCCCAGGAAATTATCTCATAGACAGTATAACCCTAGGAGTAGAACCAGTAGTCAGGAATTTGGGTACACATGTAGATAGTAACCTGGCTTTCAACAAACATGTGTCTATGGTAGTAAAAAAATCATTCTTTGTTGCTGAACTTATAAGTAGGGGTGTGCAGTTAGGTCCAACAAAATCATTGTTCCACTGTATTCATCCTTCATCAGGCCCATTATTGAGAACAACATCCCCCTTTGATATGTACTCAACAGATACATGCAACAACAGGAACATCTGCAAAGCTTCCTCACAGAAAGAATACAGGAAGTAAACAGCATGTCCTATGCACATTGCCTCAAAGCCCTATCTCTATACTTTGTTTCCTACAGACTGGTAAAAGGTGAACTATGACATGCATGCAAGGCATCCTTGGATCCCACTCTGGGGGACCTTTTGCATATCTCCAAAATAAATAGCATCAGAATTCCTCAATCTGGTGTTTAAACTTTGCTTGTGACACAAATAGGACATGTTGGAGCAGATATCTTTCCTAATCCTATTCAAAAGAAACCTGGACCAGTGAATGGGAAATCAGACATATACCTCAGGTCTAGCACCTATGCCTGTAATGGACACATGCAGTCTGTAGATCTTTTCCTAGCTTACATATACCCCTTAAAATTACCTCTAAGACGGATAAACTTGTGGGATACAATAAGGATGTTTGGTTAGGTTTATAAAGGCCCCAGTGGTCATTAGCTTAATATACACCTATGAAAGGTGAACTGTGGCATGTCTTCCAGGAGATGATGGACAGGACAGGTTCATTGAGGCATGCCTTCTGGGAGATGGTGGACAGGCTAAGTTCATTGGGGAATGCTTTTTTGGAGATGGTTGATGTCATATGGGCATCGTGACCATCATTCTGGGAAATAACTGACAAGATAAATGTATTGTGTCTTGCCTTCTTGAAGATGACCAAATACATGCATTGTGTAATGCCTTCTGGGACATAGAGGACTACAAAGATTTTTTCTCCCACCTACTATAAGGACTGAATGTTGTGTCTTTAGTTACCAATTAAACAATAGAAATTTCCTGTTCAAGGCTTAGCCCTCACACCACATTGTCATTCATCATTTGATAGTTAGTCAAATCCTACACTTACAATATTTGTGTACTGTGCACCTATTTTGACCACTGCCTTTTGTTACAGTACTCGTAGTGATCACACATTCAGTGTTTGAGGCTATCAGACAACAGTAATGCTGACAAATGATGTAAATGACTGCAACAAAATGCATGACACCAGGGTAGCAATATTCTGGGTGTATTTATAAGAGTCTGTTGTTCTGTGTGGACACACCCTATATAGGAAGACAGTGTTTGTGAAGGAGTAACGGCAAAGTCTTGCAATGTTTTTAGCCAGTTATATGGGTGGTAGGCCATGTAATGTGAATTATATCTGTTTATGTGCCTGCCCCAAAGGGTGGCACAGTGGTGCAGTGGAAAGCATTGTCAACGCATAGCAAGAGGTTTCCTGGTTTGATTCTTGGTCTGGGTTTCTTCTGTGCTGGGTCTGCTTGTCCTCCCTGTGTTCACATGTTTTTTTTTCCAGTTGCTCTGGTTTCTTCCCACACTCCAAAGATATGCAGTAGATGGAATGGGCTATCCAAATTCATCAAAGGTGTGAGTGTGCATTTATGTATGGTGTAGAAAAATAACTGTGACAGGGCCTGCCACCGCCAAAGTGAACCCTTGCTCTATGAGTGTGCATGCATGTGTGTGGTATGGAAGAACAACTGTGACAGGGCTGGCCACCCACCAGTATGAACCTTGGCTCTATGAATGTGCAGGAATGTGAGTGGTATGGAAGAACAACTGTGATAGGGATGGCCACCCTCCAGTGTGAACATTGGCTCTATGAGTGTGCAGGAATGTGAGTGGTATGGAAGAACAACTGTGATAGGCCTGGCCACCCTCCAGTGTGAACCTTGGTGAGCGTGCATGCATGTGAGTGGTATAGAACAACTGTGACATGGCTGGCCACCCACCAGTGTGAACCTTGGCTCTAGATGAATGTCACTGTTGAAGTGACACTCTAAACTCATGTGGAAAAAAATGAGAAAAAGCATTGTGGATGAATGGATAAATGTGCCTGCCCCTAATGTATGACTTTGGTATATACTGACAAGAATGCTAGCCATTGCAATCAAAGGTAAACATTCATGTAATGCAGTATGTTCTTAATGGATCCATTATATTACTCACTCACTTAGCCTTGGTATGAACTCTGTCATTAATGATTGCCACATATCACTTACCTCAACAACTGAACATGTAGTGCGAGGTATTTCATTCTAACCTACATCTTGATATGCAGTCTCACATTACAGGTGTATATGTGTCAGATGTGGCAACATTACTGATGTTCAGATATGCATTTATTGTCATGAAATTTGACAGATAACCAAGGGGTGAATAAGATGGCGTGATGTGCATCACTGAATATACTGCATTTTAGCCTGTTGTCTTGGATGCACATGTACTGCAGTCAATATACTACATCTATGCTTAGCAGTGTAATTGTGGGTATGTTCCATGTTCTTCACATGTCAGTCTGCATGGCAGTTAATGCTGCTGACTATGAATGTACTTATTAGTCTTTGGCATGCGGTCATGCAGGAAATGGGTATAACTTTGTACTGTAATACCACGGCACACCATTAGGGGTGGCATTGAGCACAGTTACTACTTCTAAGGACAGTAGTGCATTGCAAGGTTAAACATACATTATTCCTGGTCAGTGTACATGGTGCCATTGCACATGACTGCTAAACTCTAAAGTGTAATGTGTGCATGAAACATTGTTTGGTAAAAAAGATGTAGGCATATGATACTGACAGTAAGGAAGCAACTCCTGCCTAAAAATGCTACTTTTTGTGCATGAACCCTGTGCATCCCTGATCCATGTGCTAGTCTGCTTTGTGTGACCTAGTGGCATTGCATATATCACTACAGAAACATGTACAACATTAGTACAATGCAGTACTATATCTATCCATATTATATGCAACATGCTTACTGTTATTGTGAGTGCAGGACAGTTGGACATTGCTGAACTGATGTCAAGGAGGCAGTCTTCTGTCAACTGTGTCCACAAAGGAACAGGTTATCAGAAGCATGGTTGAAATAAGTTTTATATATACAGAAACTCAATATATTTAGCATTTGTCCTCTTGTTTTTGCTATCCTTCTTTATTCCAGGAAGCACTGATACACTAAATATATCCCATAATGTTAATGGATGTCATCAAGTCTGAATAAATCAGATGCAATTGACCTATCACTGCCTTAGCCCCTAGACATGGACACATAAGGATGGAGCCTTCACTATGACCCAGATGACTCATGCTCAGCTAGTGACGTGGACACTGGAGGAGGCAGGACAGGGGGTATGGGAGTGAAGTGGCTGTGTCAGTCTGCCCATTTCTGGGGGAGGATGATGCTCCATTCTGCTGAAATGTCAGATCCTACTGAGGATGAGAGAAAAGACATGCAGCAAAGTGACCAGGGGATGTGTGCATAGCTTCTGCCATCCTGTTTTAGCAGTTGTTTTCTAAGGGGGCCTAGCGTCCTGGGGACAGCGTGTATGAAAGAGTGCATGTCCTGTCATGGGAAGGAGGCTCCTTTCATGCACACATCAGCCCTAAAGGTGTGGGGGATTAAAGTTTGCAAGCAAAGCCCTTGATGACTGCCTAAGTGATGGCTACTTATGGCCATTTCAAACATCCAGTGAAGGAGGACACAATGGGACAGTTGGCCATGAGGGGAGTTGATGGTTAGCAAATAATAAGAGATAAATGCCTGAAAGTCAAATAAGGGCATTAAAGGCAGTTTGATGACACTGCTGTTGATGTAATGTCTTTCAGTTGATATCACTGCATTATAGTAAACTAGTTCAACTATACAGGTAAAGTGACTGCACCATTATGGGAAATGTGTCACTTTTCTGGAAATTACAGTAATGGCCACTGGTTAGTATAAAGAATTTTGTAAAATATTTTTGAATGCGTTGTGTATGCAGTTAACATTTAAAGTTGCCATAAGACTTTTATTTTTGGTGACAACAACAGTTTTCCTGTAATTACTTCACTGCAGTGTGTATGCAGGATGTGGACAACCTACTGTTGTGACCATTGAGTCATACAACTGATTTTGTATAATAACAGCTCACTACAGTGATGTAATATACAGTGGCGCTTTACTACATTGTACACACAATAAGTTATGGTGACATAATATGCATTGACTAATTACTACCTTATAAACAATAAGCTATAGTGATGTCATACACATTGACCCATTACTAGATTGTACACACAATACAGTATGG
The DNA here is from genome assembly GCF_019279795.1 of Protopterus annectens. Lineage (NCBI taxonomy): Eukaryota > Metazoa > Chordata > Ceratodontiformes > Protopteridae > Protopterus > Protopterus annectens. The sequence continues at coordinate 1,306,514,444 of NC_056747.1, forward strand.
TGATGTAATACACACTCATTATTACATTGTTCACATAATAAATTATGGCAATATAAAGCACACTGATTCATTACTGCATTATACCACAATAAATGATGATCATGTAATATGCATTGCCTCATTACTACATAGTACACACAATAAATTACAGTGATTCAATACACATTGTCTCATTACTACTTGCAATAGTGTACAAAGTCTGCATTATGATGATGTAATACATATTGACTCATTACTATTTGTAATTCATAAAGAGTGCATCATTATGACATAATACACAAAAACACATTATTGCTTTACACAAGCAGTAAATTATGACAATGTAATACATAGTGTACAAATAGTAAATTACGATGATATACATAGTAACTGATTACTACTTTTCATGGTGTACAAAAATGCATCCTTATGATGTAATATACAGTGACTCATCACTTTGTACAAATGGTAAATTATGGCATCCTAATACATAATATCGCATTACTACATGTACTGCTGTCGAGATCTAGTTGTATGATGCTCTGCGATAGAAGTATCTTCACTGGTAGCTGATGACATAGGAGAGTAAAAAAAAAACAAATGGGGAGTATGATGTTGGATTGTCCAATAGAAGGTTCAGTAGTTCTCACTGTACTCCCACATCTTTACTTCTGGGATCACAGGTTTGGCTGCCAGTTTAAAAGAAATGTAAATCTGTGTAGCAGGGTGTTCCATGCATTCGCCCATTGAAAGATACAGCAGTTCCATGCATGGGTTTTAACAATAGTAATGCACAGCAAAACTCAATCACAATCTGCTCTTATCAGACAGAACTAGTAACTGCTATGTAAAACCAGTAATGACATTTCCAAGGCAGATATGACACAACGCTTTTAGTGGCACATGTACACACAGCTAGGTTAAAATGGGAACCACCATCAGGTGGTTTACTTTAGTTACAACTTCTTAACGATTCCTTAAAAAGTCTTCATACCTTTAACATACTTTATCAATCTTCTATGAATGTGGGTAGACTTCATTGAGATGAGACATGGTGCATTGATGATTGATATTCCAGTTATATCATCACTTATAAGCAGAGGATTAAAGCTGAGATGAAAACAAGTTGCTTCCTATAGTCCAAGCATTTATTCTGTCAGACTCCATTTGCCTATGATTGATTCTGAGCAAATCACTTAACCAGACAGTGTTCTGGGACAGCTGGAAATTTGAGCTAGGCATCATAATGGTGTCCTGGGCTGCATATATTGTAACAGTGTGCCTGTCACACTCATCATCCAAGGAAAAACAAATTTGTTGAAAAGACTCCACGCCTGCATAAACTACAAGCACTGTCAGTGACTCTGTGCTGGGTGAGTTGCTAAAACTGATAGAGCTGCGTTCTGTTTTACCTGCTCAATTTTGTTTTCTGTTTTAAGAAATCTGCTTGGCCTAGTGTTTTTGTTTTATGTGAGAGATAGACACTTATTTTACACATTTCACATTTTTTTAATTGGTTAAGTTGTTTCTTGAGTGATACTTAAATACAAAGTGAATTTCTGTGTCTTTGTCTTTTTCCGAAAAGATTTAAATCCTGTATAAACTAAAGCACTGCTAGTGATTCCTTGCTGAGTGGGGGGGAAATAAACCTGTTTTTTTTCATGAGTGATAGAGATGTCATCCACTTTATCTACTCCATTTTGTTTTCTGTTTTAAGAAATCTGCTTGGCCTGGTGTTTTTGTTCTGTGTGGGAGAGATATACTTAAATTGTCTAGGCCGCACACTTCATGTTTTTTTTTCCCATTGGTTAACTTGCTTCTTGAGTGATAGTTAAATACACATTGAATTTCTGGGTCTATTCTGATAAGACTCCAAACCAGCATAAACTGCAAGCACTGCTGATGACTCCCTGCTAGTTATCTTTCCTACACACCCTCCTATTCTTTGATCTGAATTTTATACCTGGTGGGTTTAAGCTGCCCACCCTTACTGTAAATTGAGCTTTATAAGCTCACCCCCTTTTGCACCACTGCTGATATCTTGAATTATTTTTTGCCTTTCTTTGTGCTTATTTTGAAAAAAAAAAGTGCATTTTGCCTCTCATAGGATTATAGGATAATAGCAAACTACTAGGCTAATGGCCCTATTGCCCTCACAAGCATAGCCAAGTTCTACAGTTATTTCCATGATCAGCACCTATTGCCCCTGTCCAAGAGGGACACTGGTGGAACCCCCATGGTGAATTTATGATTACCCATCCAATCATCCAGATTGCATTTAAAGTGGGCCAATGAAGTCCTGTGTTTGACATGAAGTGGGAGTCTGTTCCAAAGGTGTGGTAACATATGGGAGACCAATCTTTCCCTCCAGCAGGTTCTATTAATGTCACATAACAGGTTAAAGTCTTTAGACTGAGTAACCCATGTACCATTTGACTTATGAATATGCAGCATTTCCATTAAAGCAGGGTCAGGGATTGCCTTGTATGCAAGGCAGAGATTGCCTCTGAGTAGTCTGTATGAAACAGAATAAAGTGACAGTGATTTCAGATTATCCTTATAGGACAGATGCTGAAGACCTTGAATTTTGTGAGGGACCTTTGTGATCTCTACAATTGCTCCAGGCACTTGAAAAGGTACATGCCAAAAGGAGCATTGTACTCAATTATTGGCCTGATGATGAAAGACTACAGGGAGGTTATAACTTATTTTTTTCTGGAGGCAATGCCCTTACTTATAAGATGAGCAATATAGAATGCCCTTCTTACCACTGTGGAGTTATGGTGGTCAAAGGTAAGGTTGTTGTCAACTTGTGTGCCCAGGTCTCTCAGCACTGAGTGCATACTTAAGGTGTTGCTATTGATGTGGTAGTTAGCAAGAACATAGCTCTTACAGAAAGGGATGATAATAATTTTTTTTTCATTGAGCTTAAGGCCATGACTTTGGCACCAATCATATGTTTGTGTAAGACCCTCTTGTAGGAGGTTTACATCATTTGGAGATGCTATGACCACTCCCAGTTTTCAGTCATCAGCAAACGTTTGTCAGCCACAAACCTTTAGTTTTTGCTTGTACTTTGGAGAAATAGATTCCAAACAGTAGAGGTCCCAGGACCAATCTCTGTGGAACACCACTGATTACAGGTCTGCTGTTAGAGGTAGTTTCCCCTATTTTGACTATAAAGGTTCTATCAGTGAGCCAGTTAGTGACCCATCTAACAATATAAGGGTTCATACCTAGCTGGGTGAGTTTGTCAACGTTGCCTGAGTGGAGGATAGTGTCAAACACCTTTGCTAAGTCTAGGCAGGCTGTATGCACATATTTCCCATTGTCCAGGTCCTTGATGACTGTCTCAAAGCTGTCCACCAGGTTTAACAGGCATGATCTCCCTTTGACAGATCCAAACTGAGTAGGGTCAAGTGTTTGGAGATTACCTATATCTTTGTTGATAAGGTCCATGATGATTTGCTCCATGGCCTTGCAGATAAGGCTAGTCACGCTAATAGGTCTATAGTTCCCAGGGTCAGTTGAAGCACCACCTTTGTGCAAGGGAATAATGGTAGCCATTTTCCATTCAGCTTTGATGAAGCCGGTGCTTAGGTCATGATTGAAAATAGTACCCAATGGTGTTGCTAATTCTTGTTGGAGCCCATGTAGGATGCAGTCTGGGATGTTATCAGGTCCCATAGATGCTGTGTTGTGGCCTTAGAGAGGGGGTTTATGACCTGGTCTTTAGAGATACAAGGTAGGGACAGGTGGTAGGGATGTCATGGGGTACGTGTGGTGGGAACAGTGGAGCAAAGTTTTCATGGAACCTTATCAGCCAACAGGTTAGCTACGTCCACAGGCTCAGCATATGTGGTATTATTAACTACCAGTTTAGCACAAATCTGGGCCTTTCCTTTTAGGTTACGGATGCAACTAAAGAACTCCTTATGACTGCCCTTTGTTGAGGAAGCTAGTTTCAATACCTAGTTTGCTTTGGGGGAACTTCACAAGAAGTCTTATTCACTTGTTTAAGCTGAGGAGGGAGTGTTTCTAGTTTAGGACTCACTCCCTCTTCCTCTTAGAAAGAAATTCTTCCTCTTATTGTAAAGCCTGTTAATGGCAGTTGTCCACCAGGCAGGTTTTCTCTTCCTTGAGGAGCTTGTTTTGTTTCTATCAGGTACAGCTGAGTCAATGCAGTTAGACAGGTGTTTGCATAAAGCATTGGTGTAGAACTCGGCATAGTTGCCAGTTCCATCTGTGGAGGGAGGTGCAGTGAAGCTATCACTACCATCCTGTAAGAGGTTATAGTCTGCTTTGAAGAAGTTTTTTAGTTTAGTTGCTGCTGGGGGGGGGGGGGTCAGGTGTGATAGTTGTTTTGATTGAGACTGATTTGTGCTCAGATCTCACCAGGGAAGACCTCACAATGGGTTTTACAGTTGTTCCCCATATTGGTAAGCACCAGATCCTAGATGCTGGCACCCCTTGTAGGGGTGTCATCTAGCTGGTCCAGGGCACTGGAGTTAACAAAGTCGAGGAACCTTTGAGAAAGTGAGTTTGAGCATGTAATTTACCCAGCCAATGGACGAGTAGTTAATGTCACCCAGAACCATGGTGTTCAGATGTATCTTGATAGACTCAAGTAGATCCAAATAGTCAGAGTTGGTGTCCTGATTCATGGAGGGGTCCTGTAGCTGGCAATGACTTGAATAGGTGCCTTGCCAACAGTTAATTGCACCTGAAGTATCTCCAGGGAATCATACTGTTTAACCAATCTGGAGGTGTTTTTATCTTTAATGAATATTAATACATTATCTCCTTTAGTTTTCATGTCTTCAGTTTGTCGTCTGAATGTGTGGAAGGAGGTGTAACCCGATTTGGTTGGGGTGTGCTTCACAGCCTTGAACCAGGTCTTTATGACTGCATAAATGTCTGCATCTTCCAAGATGAGGACTACTTCCAGTGAGTGCAGTTTCGTATTAAGAAACCTAGCATTTAGCAACATAACCTTGAGGTTGTTTTTAGATGGTGTTTTTACATTGGAAATTTTGTCCTGGAGCACTGCCTAAAAAAGGCAATATGGGGGTAGCAAGAGCCTTAGCCAGTAGCCGAAATCCCAGGGGTGACAGATGAAGACCATCTCTGGCAAAGCATTGAGGTCTGTTGATCATGTCATCCCAGGCTGACAGATACTGGATCCCCTTAGAATGACACCAAAAACTAAGCCAATTATTGAAGTCAATCATTTTCTGTTTGTATTGAAGCATCATCCTAGGTGAAGGTAAAATGCTGCTTAAGGCTAGGGACATATCTGCCTGAGACACATAGTCAGAGAGCTCAGTCATGTCTCTCTTCATATAGTCAAGAGAGGTATGTCTCAAGTCGTTCACTCTAACATGGACTATGAAGGACTCATAAGAATACCTGTTGTTGAGAAACTTGAATGCATGTGTCATATGGCGTATCCTGGCACCTGACAAACAGCTGACTGTGACCTTTTCCTTATCCAGCCTGGTGAAAGGGACATCTGTGTGTCACAAACACTGTATTATACAACCAAATAAAAGAGTCGTAAGCACTTTCGTGTGGATCAACCACACTTCTTCAGACATGCAATAACAAATCCACATCTTATATTTAAAAAAACACTCCATCCAATCCTAACAGATTATTAATCAATTAGCAAATCAAACTAATTAGCCACATTGCAAATAGAAAAAATCCAACTGTCTAAAAACAGGGTCTAAAACAGAAGGATCTGAGTATGTATAAGCCCAACTGCAAACATAAATAAATGAATCATACGGATGAGGCACACAAATCATCAATGTACATCAAAAGAGTATCGGAGTCCATATATATGAGAATTACTTGACTATATAGCTCAACAAATTAAATAAATAAAACGTACCGAACAAATATGCACGTTAGAAGCATACCACATACAACATCCATAATCTCACGAGAAAACGCTGTCATTAACATATTGCTAAGCAACCAACAAAACAGTCAGTCACTCACTATGTAGGACAGCAATATACGTAACACAAAATAAAATAAAGTAAAATCAAAACATGCTCCCTTACTTTAAAAAAACAATTCTATCTAAAGAACAAAAATATATAAAGCCTAATATAAACCGCAATTAAATACCTAAAGATAAAACAAAACATTAGTAGTTTATTGGACATTTTGGGCTAATCTCTATCTCTTTCATTTCCCTGCTATAAAACCCGCATTTGCGAGGTTTTTGCGCTTGTATACAGCTCAGCAAGCTCTTGCCTGGTGCCCTGCAGAATTCTACAGCAGCAGAGAGATAAAAGAGAGACTTTGGAGTGATTAATTATCATTTTTCTGCATTTACTTGCTGCCTTTAGCTAATTCTGCCTAAAACGCCAATTTTTTAGAGTTTCTGTGATTTAAAAAGCTTGTTTCAGTTACATATTGTACTTATTTTACTGCCTGCACTTTAACAAAGTCATTTTTGTGTTTAAATCACCTGTTTAACTGTTGTAGGCTACACACTCAAATCTGATAGCCATTTCTGTGCATTTAAAGTGTTTTTTTTGATTGTATCTGCTTTATTTTCTGTAAAAAACAGAAAAAAAACTTGTTTTCCTGCCTTTCTAAGCTAATATAGTCCAGTTTTCAGATTAGTGCTGAATTCAGGGCTGTGTTACAAGTTTTATGTGTTTGCCCATACCTTACTTGGATAAAAGGAAGTTTCTCTGTTCACCTGTGAGAGAGGGAGCTTTGAGCAGCCTATCTGTCCTTGGAGGAGTGGTTTCAGCCCAGAAATTAGTAGTTATTGGCCATTTTGGGCTAATTTCTATCTCTTTCATTTCCCTGCTATAAAACCTGCATTTGCATGGTTTTGCACACTGGGTAGTGCCGCTTAGCTAGGGTATAACTATTCCCGGCTCCACAAAGGGTACTCTTCAATTTTTCCCTTGGAACTAGACACACTTTCAACTTAAGCACTCAAACCATTCACTTCTCAGCCCGGCACTTGCTCAAAACTCATAGCAAGCACTAAACCTTAGCACTAGACCCACTCCCATACTGTAGAGAAGGACACGGCTCTCTATTCGACCTTACCAGCCAATCAGTAAAACAGTTCACTGTACTTATCCAGGCATGTCCAAAGGGCAGTTTCAGGTGCACTCTCTGGTCCAACTGGTGAATCTGGGCATACTGAGGCAATGTTACAACTGCTTCATGTACACAGACAACCCTCTCCTCCTACCACCAAACACTGATGCATGCGAGAGATGCAATTATACAGCCAAACTGGAGGCTAAGCTCTCTCAACCCAAGACAGGACCAGACAGTCAAGAGAAGAAGGGAATTACTTGCATCACCCCACCAGTCTCACATAGACCTATGAAACCAGCACTGCCAAAAAACACACATAAATACATGAAAACATACTTGAAGGCTTTAAATAAAAATCTGCAAAAGCAATAGAGACCTCCAAAGCAGACACCCAAGCAACCTCCACCCTCCCAACACAAACCATGAAACACATACTTCACAAAACCAGAGTGCTACACAATCACAGCCCTTGAGGCAAAATAACATACCCAACCCACTAATAATAGGTGACTCTATAGTCAGGCACACTGACATCCCACTAACTAGGCTGAACAAGGAGAAGGCTACTGTTAGCTGCCTGTTGGGTGCCAGGATCTGCCACATAACACAAGCACTCAAGTCACTCCAGAACAAGTACAAATATGACTCTGTCATTGTCCATGTTGGTGTGAATGACCTGAGCTGTACCTCCCTGGACTACATGAAAAGATACATGGAAGAGCTCTCTGATCACATAGCCCAGACTGGTATGACCTGGCCTTGAGTAGCATCCTGCCATCACCAAGAATGATACCATGATATAAAGAAAAAATATTAATTTCAACAATTGGCTAAGCTTCTGGTGTCATTCAAAGGGGATCCAGTGTCTGTCAGCCTCGGATGACATGCTTGACAAGCCACACTGCTTTGCTAAAGATGGCTTGCACCTGTCACCCTTAGGCTTTTGAATATTGGCCAAGGCTCTTGCCATCCCCATAGTGCCTTTTTTAGGCAAGGCTCAAAAGACAAACCCACTGCTGTAAATAGCACAAGTAACAAAAAACTGAGGGTAATGCTGCTCAATGGCAGAAGTCTAAACCTCAAAATGCACGCACTCGAGGCACTCCTCAGTATCGAGAAAATCGATATATGTGCAGTAACAGAAACCTGGTTTAAGGCTCCAGAGAGCACCCCAGCACTACCAGGCTACAACTCATACCATTCATTTCGGCCACAAAACCCGGACCGAAATACAAAAGGCGGGGGTGTATCCATATTCATCATGGATACCCACACCTCCAGGTTGGTGGCACAGCACGATGCTTCAGAGATCATCCATGTGCAACTAACAGCAGGCAAAACTGCAATTCAAATTGTAACTTGCTACAGATCACCCACCCAGAGCCCCCATTCCGCATTTCTGGAAATACTGGGAAACATAAAGGTCCTACCAAATACCCTGATATTGGGTGATTTCAATTACCCAAACATTAACTGAGAGAACTACTCAAGTACTAACTCCCTTGTCCAACATTTCCTAGAATTTATAAACTCAAATGCCCTGGATCAACTGGTCAACACCCCCACCAGAGGTGACAACATATTGGACCTGGTCATCACCAACATGGGCGACCAGTGTTCCACACCAGAGGTCAACCCCTTGCTGGTTAGATCTGACCATAAACTAATCACTCTGGATATCCACATTCTGTCCCCATCCCCCAGTCAAAGAAACCACTGTGAAAAGCTTTTCAAAAGCAAGCTTCACGTTACTTAAGACCGAGGTGGAAAGTTTCAAAGCCCCCATGCTAAAGGATAATGCTGCCCAAGCTACAAAATCCTTTACTAATGCACTCTACAGGCACCTACAAGAATGCATGGCTCGTGCTATCCCAAGAAAAACCAAGACTCACTTCTCCAAGAAAATGAAACCAGTCTGGTGGACCCCTGCCATAAATAAGCTATACAATAGAAGGAAGAAACTAGTACAGAAAAGAGTAAAATCCCAAGAAGAGAAGACATCCCTGATCAGTATCCGCAAGAAACTACGATCCCTCATAAAATCATCCAAGGCTAGCTTCGAAAGAAAAATTGCCAAGGACTCCAAGGATAACCACAAGGCATTATTTAGCTATGTCAAGAATCTAAGTGACAATTCTCAGATCTGCTCGGAGTTAGTGCAGAATGGCACAAAATACACTGAACTGATGATATCGCCAACATCCTGGCAGACAGGTTCAGTGCAAACTTCACCCCCTCTCACCCCCAAAAGGGCCCATAACCATACCAGAAGAATGTAGTGCCCCTGAAATCACAGACACTCAAGTTAAAACAGCCTTCTCTAAAACCAAAACCACAGTATCAGTGGGACCGGACAATGTCACAGGCTGTGTCCTACATGAGCTCAAAGATGAACTAACCCCTCACCTAAACACACTGTTCAAACTCAGCCTCTCCACAGGCTACATGCCCATAGAGTTGTGCACAGCAACAGTTATTCTGCTCCACAAAGGTGAAGCCACAACAGACCCCGGGAACTATTGCCCGATAAGCCTGACTAGCTTTATCTGCAAGGTTATGGAGCGCATCATCATGGATCTCATTAACAGACATTGGGAACCTGCAATCACTGGACCCTACCCAGTTCGGCCTTGTTAAGGGCAGATCATGCCTCCTAAACCTGGTGGACTTCTTTGAGACAGTTACCAAGGCTATAGATGAGGGAAAGGTGGTTCACACAGCCTATCTTGGCCTAGCAAAGGCCTTCAACACCATTCCCCATTCTAGTATTGTAGACAAGCTCACCAGCCTGAACATAAACCCCTACGTCATGAGATGGGCTGCCAACTGGTTCATGGACAGAACCCACATGGTAAGAGTTGCTGGAGCTAGGTCTGACTCTAAACCGGTTACAAGTGGCATTCTCCAGGGCTCAGTCCTAGGACCCCTCCTGTTTGGCATATACTTCTCAGAGGTACAGGCAAGCACAGGAGGTCTATGGCTGACCAAGTTTGCAGACAACTGCAAACTAGCAGCTATAATTGACTCTCTGGCTGGCACAGACATCCTCCAAAAGGGTCTCACTGAGACTGATACCTGGTGTCAAAACCATAGCCTCAAGCTAAATGCCAAAAAGTGCATAGTTATCCCCTTTGGAAAAAACAAAGTACCCACAAACTACCACATAAATATGGAAGACGTAATAAGGGACTGGGAGACCCAAGTAGATAGTAATCTCTCCTTTGATAATCACTTTGCCAAAGTGGTTAGAAAATACTTTTATGTGGCCCATCTAATCACAAAAGGTTTGCATCCAGATCAAAAGAGGTCATTGTGCCCCTCTATGCATCACTCATCAGACCCACCATAGAGTACAATGCCCCATTTGGGATGTACCTTACAAGACACCTGCAACAGCTGGAAAGACCACAAAAGTACCTCACCAATAGGATCACTGGCCTCAAACAAATGCCCTATGCAGCTCGACTGAAGAAACTCCAGCTGTACTTGGTTGCATACCGCTTACTCAGAGGTGATCTATGGCTGACATACAAGGCCATGTCCAACCCAGAATTGATGGACATGCTCCACCTAAAGAAAACTTTATCCCCCTCGAGCCACACGCTCTAGGGATCTAAACCTCACCACAACAATAAATAGGATGTGCTGGAGGGACAGATTCCTGTCCCAGAGACTTTCCATGCTCTGGAACAAGATTCCAATCTACATTATGCAGAGTTCCTTGCTAACACTCTTCAAGAGAAACCTTGATGAGTGGATGGGAAACAGAAAGTTTACCCCAGGGATCACTTTGATGGGTCTGCTGGACAGAGGCACAGAGAACTAATCTAAGGGGGTGGCGAAAGCCAACACATTCTGGCTAGGCTTATAAATGCCTTTGGGCAGATAGCCTAGTACCTACCCATGGACCTATGAACCTATGAACCTAAATAAATCAAAGCATGTAAAACATTAGAGTATATCAGGCTCCTATTAAAAGTGTGCATATAACAAAAATTATTGTGCTATTAAACCCTGCATAATGAAAGAAAAATAACCTACCCCATGGATCTGTTATATGGTATACTCCCAAACAAAAGTATATAGACTCGCAAATACATGGAAGAATAGACCCATCAATGGAAACTACGAAAATGGGTTCCTCACTGAAACAAGGCAAAAGTCTGTATGCAAATTATATACAAATACCACTAGATAAATGCATATGAGAAATCACTAACCTAAATACAAACATTAGTATACCAATATTCCAAATGAACATATATAAATACAAAACTTAAACATTATTGTACTAATGCTCTACCTTTCAAAAAGGGCTTAAGGGATATTGCTTCATTCATAGGTTCATAGGTGTGTACTAGGCTAATGACCCTGGAGCTTTTACAAGCCTAGCCCATAGGATTACCCTGGCATTGTGCCACCTGATCTTAGTTCCCAGTGCCTCTGTCGAGTAAAGAAAGTGGAGGGATCCCTGGGGTGAATTTTCTATTTCCCATCCATTCATCAAGATTTCTCTTGAACAGGGCCAGTGAGGTGCTCTGCTTGACATGTACAGGAAATCTATTCCATAGCATGGGCAGTCTCTGGGCTATGAACCTGTCCCTCCAGCATGTTCTGTTGATTGTGGTAATGAGGCTGAGGTCTCTGGAGTGTGTGGTGCAGAGGGATTGGGATTTCTTCAGATGTAGCATTTCTAACAGATCTGGATCAGACGTGACTTTGTAAGTCAAGCAGAGATCGCCTCTAAGTAGGTGATATAAGAGACAGAATAGTTGGAGTTTTTTTAGTCTGTCCATATAGGACAAATGTTTAAGGCCTAAAATACTTTTTGTGAGGTACTTTTGTGGCCTCTCCAGTTGTTGCATGTATTTAGTGAGGTACATGCCAAATGGGACATTGTACTTGATGATTGGCCTAATGAGGGAAGAGTAGAGGGAGACAATGACCTCTTTCTTCCTGGATGCAAAACCCTTAGTAATGAGATGTGCCACGTAAAAGGACTTTCTGACCACAGTGGCAATATGGTGGTCAAAAGAGAGGGTGCTGTCAACCTGTGTTCCCAGATCCCTTATAATGCCTTCTGTATTCAGTGGACTACCATCGATGTGGTAATTCATGGAAACTGGGTTTTTCCCAAAGGAGATGACGACACATTTTTTTGGCATCGAGCTTAAGGCCATGGTTCTGAGACCAGTCGTTGGTCTCAGTGAGGCCTTTCTGTAGGATGTCAACATCACTTGGGACGTTAATAATAGCTCCCAACAAGCTATGCTGTTTGTTCATAGGTTCATAGGTCTTTATTAGGCTAATGACCACAAGGATCTTTTTAAGCCTAGCCATGCATCCCAAATCTCTGACAAGTTCTGACACCCTTGAAAAGTGTAAGCATGGCCCTGGGAGATGAACCATTTACAGGTTACCTGTTTGCATTAGAGGCATAGGTGCCAAACCAGGGATGAATTTCCTGTTTCCCATCCAATTGTCCAAGTTACACTTGAATTGTGTTAGGGAGGAACTCTGCTTCATATGGATGGGGAGGCTGTTCCACAGACGGGGTAGTCTCTGGGATACATATCTATCTCTCCAAGTCCTATTTATATCACAGGCAAGGTTTAAGTCTTTAGAATGGGTAATTCTAGTACTGTTTGTTTTGCGAATATGCAGGAGGTCCATCAGAGTGGGGTCTGACAATGCCCTGTATGCCAGGCATAGATCTCCCTTCAAAAGCCTGTAGGAGACAGAATACAGAGATAGGGCCTTGAGGTGGTCAGAATAGGGCATATTACTTATGCCCTGTATTCTTTTGTCCACTTGAAGTAAAACTATCCACCTCTGTTCAGCCTTCTCTATATCATTTCTATTGTCACCTAATCTATCATTAGGAGAAGAACTTCTGGTGTCATAAAAAACAAACTATGTTCATTCCCAACCTGTAATACATGTCTCACTAATGCACTTCTCACGTCACCAATATTGATATAATATAAATGTTTCCTGATTCTGTTCCTAAGTACCCTGGTGGTCATCTCACATAAACTTTTGGACAACTGATACATTTAGCTAAACAGACAATGTTATGGGTGGAATAATCAGCATAGTGATGAAATATAAACTTCGTACCATTAGTGGGGTACTCAAACACATTATTTTTAATGATAAACCTGCAATAATTACAATGCCAACAGCTATATCTGCCCACCCTATCAGATGATACTGTCCTGTTAGAAAAACCTGTTCTAAGACATTACAGTCTTTTTAGGGACTCCATATTCTTGAAGGTGACCTTAGGATAGGGTCCTAAAATATTGCTTATGCTTTCATATGGTGTCAATATATGCCAATTAGTCCATATAATATACATAATATATTTATTGACAGATATAAAGGCTACAAGATTTAACACTAAGCATATTCAGCTTTTTGGAACAAACCTCACATTTCTTACAGAAGTATGGTACATCCTTATTACTTCTCTCTATATCAACTACTTTAAACTGAGAATCACATTCAGCTTCAGTATCCCCCCATCCCAAAATTCTTTTTTCAGTTGACAAACCTGAATATCAGAGTAAAATCATTACTCATCAATCTGGAAAAGCACAAGTCCTGCCCTCTCAGCACATTCCTAAATGCATAATTAGGATGCATGCTTGTCCTTGCTAAAAACCTTGTCTTTTTTACATTCTTTCTTAAAAATTTATGTTTCTAATGTATTACCTACCCATTGCAACCTAATGTCAAGAAATCTATGATGTCTTCTGACATATGTAATGTAAACTTCAGAAAAGACTTAGTAGTCCTAATAAAACCATTAAACTCCTGCAATTTCACTATTGCGCCTCACCACACAATAAATATATCATCTACAAACCTCTTATAATAAATTATATGTCTCTTATATTCATTAGCCAATTTAAACTTATTCTCCCAGTGTGCCATAATCATACTGGCATAAAAGTTGACACATGGTGTACCCATGGTAACTCCAGCTAGTTGAACATAATAACTAGAACCAAACATAAAAACATTGTTCCCTAAAACTAATTCCATAAGCATACAGAGAGTATGTATAAAATTACTAGAAAAATCGCTAGGCTCCATTAAAAATTCCTTCATGTATTCTATGCCAATATCATTAAGAATGCATGTAAAGGGGGGTGGCCAAGATGAGTCTTGGATAGCAGCACTTTCTCTCAACTCTGCCTTCTTAAAACTTTTATGACAGGAATATTTAAATACACCTAACTAAAAAAAATTATATATATATATATATATATATATATATATATATATATATATATATATATATATAGTTTCATTTAATAGTCTACCTAGTTAGTATCATAATATTTATTTTATTTTTTTAACTTTTCCTGTCAAAATATAAGAGACAAGCTTCTGGCATCTGACTTCAATATGAGCTTTACAAAACCTTCTCATCAGGACTCAGCATTAAAAAAAGAGCTTCAAACTCTACTAACTACCATTCAGGAATTATCAACAAAAATTAATTTTAAAGAAACCACTTCACAACAAATGGAGACATTACATCAAGATCTTAAGCAACAGAAGAAACAAATTACTGGTATAGAAACATCATTAAACAATGTGGATAGTAGAATACAACAAAATGAACATAACTTAGAATTTATTTTAAAACAAAACTCCCTGCTTCAAACAAAAATAGATGATCTAGAGAATAGATCATGAAAAAATAACATCAGGATCTTTGGGCTAGTGGATAATATTAAAGAAAATAATATGGAGAAATGTTTAACCCCATGGCTACCTGAGATTTTATAGCTTCCTGAAGCACTTTCTTTTGGTATAGAAAGAGCCCATAGGTCCTTGGCTCCATCTAAAAACACCAAAAGTAATTCTACAAAATCTGTCATAGTCAGATTCTTACCAACACATGATAAAGAAATAGTTTTGAAGACAGCCTGGTCTAGGTCACCAATTAAATACAAAGATAACATCATACATTTTGATAATGAATATTCTTCATCTTTTATAACTAAAAGAAAACTATTCTTACCATTGCTCAAAGAACTTAAAAAACACAAAGTCTCACCTGCTTTTCCCTGCAAGACTGAAAATCTTCCTTCAAGATGGTCCGAAGATATTTGATGAGTTAGATGCAGCTATTAAATATATAAAATCCAATAAAATATTGGAAAAAATAGATGAAATGGACTGGGCTAGTTTAAGTCTTAAAAGAATTGCAGAAAATGGTTCCTGGAAAACAGTTGATCATAAGCAGAAATTTAAAAAATAATTTGTTTTAAAATATAGATTTTGTTTTTTACATGCATATGATCTTTCGGGTCTATATTATATCATCAAACGCTTAAAAAAGTGAACGCTGATTGACCGACCTAATTTAAGCGAAAGCTTACAATCTCGAACTGTCAGATTATTTTTTTTCAGGAAAAAAAAAAATCCCAAAACCACACCACACACACAACACACACACAAACAAACAGAAATCCACACACAAATACACTGAAACCTGATACTAACTAAACTAACATACACTACACTACTCTACCCTTACCCCACTAACCACCCCCTAACCCCCTAACCCTAACTCGCAACTCACTCTCACCTCTCCCTACTCACTAACTCACCCTAACTCTAACTAACCCCCTCACCACCAATCACGCCAACTCACTCAATACCCAACCTTAATTCACTCAACTAACTAACCTCAACACTCACTCACACTCACCTGAATCACACACTTACACTTTCACCATAACACTGAAATAAGAAATAACTACATACAGCAACATAAAATAAAAAAATAATTCAAATTTGAGTTTCTGTTAAAAATTTCTCTTAAAATTGAGTTTAATGTTGCAGTTCATATTTTATTGTTCTTTTTAAGCGTTCGAGGATATAATATAGACCCGATCTTTCTTATGACCCAGAAGTCAAGGAAAATGAAAATGGTTTGACACGCGAGTGTTGTTCTAACCTTTTTTATATTATGTTTTTTGGCCTGGGTTATCTTTTGACTAGTTCAATTAGATTCTTTCCTTGGCTGTTAGCACTTTGTTTCAACTCATACATTTATTAACAATTTTAGTTTACCTTGTCCTAGATGATTCTAAACTATAATAGTTTATATCTTCTAAAACATGCTTATTACTTCTCTGTTACAAAACATTTGATCATTATTTCTCACTTGATTATCTTATGGAATATATTGGCAGCACTAGTTGAATATTGTATTGTTTACAGACATTAACAAGCTGCATATTGATTTGGTTACACAGTTAATATTCTTGTTACTGTGTTTCTTCTTTATCTTGTTAACGGATTACATATATGAATAGTTTGAGGTTTACTTTTGCCTCGGTTTGCTTGCCCTTTTGTCCAATATGTGACTTCTGTTACACATTCTCTTATAGCTGTAAGGAATATGTGGTGGACTGATGCGTGATTAGTGCTTTTGATATAGATTCTCTATTGTGATTTTGATTAGTGGTTTATTTCTGTTCAGAGTCGTTGGTTGTGCCTAACACCACGTTCTTTTTTCTCCTTGTGCTTGTGTTGTTTTTAATGGAATATTTTTTGTCTGGTAATGTCACTGCTTTGGTTCTTTTTCTCCCTTGGAGTTACAACAGATCCGGGAATTTGTTTTTTTTCTACTTCGACATTCTGCATAAGCTGTAAAGGTTACTGGGATGCCTCACACATCCCATGAGACTTCAGTAATCTTTCATTTGTTGTATAAACAACATTTCCCACTAGAGCACTTGGAGCTTCCTTTCTTAACTACGACTCGGCGATATGTTCTTCACCCACTTCTGAACCTTTTCAGAACCGTGCGATGTCATCAATAGCTCGATGAACTTTTTAAAGAGGCAGTTCATAAATCTTTACGTCTTTCTGGATTTCCATGACAAGGATTATATTGACATTGGTATCAACAAAAAGAAAAAGGTGTCCGTAAGACTTTTTAGAATTAAATTATGCTGTTTGCTATTATAAGTAAACTTGTCATTGCTGATCAGCATTATATATGTTAAAAGCAACTAAACAAAACTAGTCACATTGCAAATAAGGCTATACACTAACATACCAAAGTGCTATGTACAATATGATTTATTTCACCTTTACTATTTGTTTCTAAATTGGAGGTACTAAACATGAAGCTTCTAATGAGAGTCCCATGTCTTAGATCTCATATTACTTTTTACCCTCTTATTTTTATTACTTGCTTCACTCTTTTAGGGAAATGCTTTGAGAAATACTCACCCACACCTATATACTTCCCAAGATGTCTATATCTTAGAGTTTGTGTAAGGTTTGTAAATTGAATTAGTGTTTCCCTGATCTGTATTTCATGGTGGGTATAACCTATGATGATTGCGTGTGAGGTGCGGAGACCATTTATTTCTTGGGTTACAACTAAACCCCTTGCATTAAATAGATTAGTATCTGGTTTAATCTATGTATGCTCTGTCTAGTGTAAAGTTGCATTGTGTGTTGCTGGCAAACTGTATAGTACATGTTATGGTTATAAGTGAAAGTTTAAGTATAATAAGAAAATTTAGCTACATTTCTCACATACAGTTTATATCTAAGCAGTAGATGTTTGATAGCAAATATGATAGAATTGCTACATTGTCATGAGATACATTTTTGTATTGGACTGACTGCAGAGACACCAGAACAGTATAGCGTTATAGTATCAGTCAATGTTTTAATATTATGGTTTTAGCAGAAATTTAAATTACATGGTTATGATTTCATTAACTAAGCTTAAAACTGAAAAGTAGGCTACAACAGGTATAAACATTCGAAGCAAAAACCTGCTACCGATTTGAACTTCAGTCTCACGGTATCACATTTACAAGTCACTAGGTGTATGAATAACCCTCTTTGGGCAATACATTAACTGCCAGCTCTTTGATGAATCTGAGGCTGGGACACTTTAAAATGACCTTGTAAAAATTATTTTGTTTTCTTGTTTGGGTTAAGCCCAATAGATTAATGGCCCCTTTCAGGAAATAAGGAAAAATTGGGCAGGGTATTGGAAAATTGTGTTCTTTTTTGAAAAATGGTAACGGTTCTTTTTCTATATATGCTACCACCAATTCTGGTAGATTTTGCTGCCTGACATCATACACCCTATGGTTAATAATCTTACAAATGTTAGCCTTCTGTAGTTCCTACAGATATGTTTTCCCTTCTAGAGGCCATCTTATAAGGTAAACAGGAGTACAACCTGTGAGTTTTCTTCAAAGTAAAATACGACCACTTCAGGATCCATTACTCCATCTCATTTTATATAATCTTTTTTTCTTGAATGAATCTCTGCTTACTTTAGTCTGCAGGAAATATTCTTACAGCAGGTATACCCTTGACATTGTGTGTAATCATGTTCATCTCTCTAGTGACTTATTTTTCTATTATCCAACCATCTGTTAATTGTGATGACTGTAGTCTCAGTGCACAAACTCTAAACTATAATATACTAAACCTAAGTAAATTGAATGTGTTATTTTGCTGAAGGATATTATACACTCTGTTTATATTTTTTGTGCTGACTTGAATCAATACTGGTGTTAAATGTTACACAAGTATGTTATTTAAGTGAGCTTCCTACATGTTCTTTAGGTTAATAGTTCTATAGAATTAAATTTTAGTCTTATTGTATGGACTTACTGTATGCAGATCCTTTTTTTGTTATAATTCTTATTCTGGCACTACTATAATTTAATGTCTGTTGATCCACAGGTTCAGTCCTGACAGAAAGCACATTCCTAATTTTATAGCAATCTATGATACCATACATTTAACAACTATATAATATTATCCTATATCATTCATTGTTGTAATCTATTACTAGTAAACTTGTTTATTAGTTATTCAAATATAAAGTGTAAGAAGAGTTCACTTTTTTGCATAACATCGACAATTCTATTTATAAGCCATATCTTTAATTATGAAATAATTCATATTTAGGCGGAGACTGATTGAAATATGCTGCTAGTTGTTTTGTTAATTTGAGTGATTGATTTCACTCAAATTATGAGTTTATAACTCCAGGTGGGTTTCAGATGTTTTCATTGTTAGAATATTCTGTTATAATTTTTTGATAATAATGTTTCTGATGTTCACAAAAACATGTATAGCGGAAAGTTATTTAAATATCTCTAACTTTAAATCTCTTCTCTATACTTCATATACTATAAATAGTTGTATTCCTCTCATGTTCTAGTATCATCCCATAGACTAAAATTTAATAAAAGTTTTAGCCATTTATTACAACCCAAAAAATTACAACATGACAACCTTACATTGTATTTCTCTTAACATAAATGGTCTAAATAACCCCAACAAGAGAAGGTCTTTGAATAAATATCTCCAGTTACATAAGTCACAATTAATTTTTCTTCAAGAAACCCATATGATAAAAGATGACATTTCCAAATTAGACTCTAAATCTTTTTCAATCCTTGTTAGTTCTGAACACTCTCAAAAAAAGAGGTGTTGCAATACTATGGAATAATAAATTACCACAACCTAAAATAATAGACTCATACAAGGATAATAATGGCATGATAGCCTCTATTATAGAGTTTAATAACTTAATATTCACTCTAATAAATACGCACCGGATTCCTGGCTTTGGACAGAACTCAGCACAGCAACACATAGATCATATTATACAGTTTTCTAAAGGCAATATTATATTAGCTGGGGATTTTAATTGCATTTTTAATAGTTAAGACTCTACTTCTAAAGGTAAGAGAAGAGTCTCGGTTTCAGCTAGATTACTGAAAGAGTTTTCAAACTCCTTTTTATTGAAAGACATTGATAACTACTCAGACCCTAAATCACTATTCTATACATTTTTTCTCACACAGACATAACACATACTCAAGAATAGACAGAGTTTTTATCTCCAATAGTTTAGCAGATTCTTTAATTAATGTAAAAGTGATTACATGTCCCCTTTTTGATCACAATCCTATAACCTTTGATATATATATATATATATATATATATATATATATATATATATATATATATATATATATATATATATATTTATTCATATCGTAATGTTCAGATAAAATGGATTCCAGCATATATCACTACATTAAAAGATTTTAACACCTTCATATCGGCAGAAGTTCATAACTTTATAGAATTTAATGCCAGCAATAATACACCTGAAAATTTCATTTGGGATGCAATAAAGGCATATTTATATGGCAGAATAATTGATTGGTACAAAAAAAAGTCTTTCATGGGATAAATAATTACAGCAGATACAAAGTAAACTTGATATTTTGAATCTTGAGTTATCAAAAAATCAACAAGAAAAAAAAATAGAAGAATTAAAATCTTTAAATAAGAAGTATCTTGAGATACTAAACCATAAAACTATGATTAGTCTAGAGAAATTTAAATTTATTAATTTTTCAATAAATCCCAGATCTTTGAATATTCTAGCCAATAAAGCTAAAATATTGAATAAATTCAATCACCACAAAAGGAAAAAATGGTATCTGGCTTGCATAACATATTAATTGGATTTAGAGAATTTTTATTTAAACTAAATCAATCTTCTGAACTAATAAATCCAAAAAAAGATATTCAGGCTTTTATTAATAAAAACTTTACTAGACAGGCAAATTACATTGAAAGACATTCAAGAACAAATTAACACACTTAAAAAAACAAAGCAGCCGGTAATGATGGCATTATTCCAGAAATCTACAAACTTTTACCTAATAAAGCACTAACTTTGTTACTTTCAGTTTTCAATACCATGCAAAATAAAAATACCATCCCTCAGTCGTGGAAATATACATTTATTTCTCCTATCCTAAAGCCTGAAAAAGACCCTACAAAATGTAATTCAAATTGACTTATACCATTATTAAACACGGACTATAAAATGTTTATGTCTATATATGCAAAGAGGCTTAAAAATTTCCTTCCTAACATAGTGGATGTGGACCAAATAGGTTTCATAATAAATAGAACTTCATATGATAACATTTAAAGAATAATAACCATAATTGAATCAGTTAAAAACTTGAAAAATAACGTAACTATAGTTAGTTTAGATATAAATTGTGCTTTTGACACAGTTAACTGGGATTAACTATTTATTCTTCTACAGGAACTCAACTTTTCAAATAATTTAATCTTATTACTCATTTATATAATGGATCTCAATCATATGTTAAAATTGGTGCTAATATTTCTCAGTTCATACCTACTACTAAAGGGACTAAACAAGGATGTCCATTATCCCCTCTTTTATTTACTTTTAGTTATGGAACCTTGGGCAAATTTGATTAGAGATAATAGTAATATTAAAGGATTTGATGCGAGTCTTAATAAAGCTTCAAAGATTCAAATGTTTGCAGATGATATACTGTTTACATTGGGCGGTAAGAATCCAACATTACTGGAATTATTTAATGATATAGATAACTTAAAAAAAAAACTCAGGTCTTAAATTCAATCATAATAAAACACACATTTTGTTATCTGGCCCAAAAAATATAATATTCAAAATTAATTTAAAAAATATATACCACAGTCCCAACAAATAACATATAGGTATAATTATTACTAATAATATAAAAGAAATTCAAAAACTGAACTTCAATAAAAGTATAACAAAGATAGATAACTTAATACACAAATGGTCTAAAATAAAATTCTCAGTAGAGGAAAAATTATCAGTTATAAATATGATATTACTACCTAAATGTTATACATAATTCAATCTATTTCTATCCATCCATCATACTCAATAATTAAAAAGTTTAATACTATGATTAAAAAAATTATCTGGTACCTAATTAAACCCAGGATCATTTTATCATATTATATGTGCAGTTGGGAAAATGGAGGTATTGCATTACCAAACTTAGAAAAGTATTCAATCTCTTCAGTAATTAAAACAATTTCTTATCTTATAGATGGCAAATATTCAGCAAAATGGAAAGAAATTATTATATCTTTATCTCAAAACTTAAATAACAATAATGACTTATATAAGCTAAATTTAGTAAATATCTCATTCATATGGAAGCTAAAGGAATTCTTTTCTTACTGTCCTGCCCCAAATTTTAAATCAAATTATATAATGTTAATCTTAAAATCCTTTAAAAATGTTATCCTTAGATTTAAATTATATGAAAGTTGAATGTTCCTTATTTTCCCCATAGCATATACACAGGGGATCATTTTCTCCACAGATTTTTATAAAATGTCAATATTTAAACAAAAATGTCTGATTTTCTGGCATCAAATGTTGAAAAACAATGAATTACAATCCATCAATACTCTAATGGAAGAGAATGACCTTGACTTAACACTATGGCTTGACTTACAAGACTCTAGAAATTATATTAAAAATAAACTTGATTTAATACCCCTTTCATCTAAAAGTTTAATTCCCAAATGTATACAATATTTGATCATTTTTACTCAACAGAACAATTCAATTAAAATTAGCCTGTCACATATATAAAAAGTTATTAAATCAGACTTGGATAAATACCCAGATTACTATAAACCACTCTTTAAACAAACTGGTGAAACTAACACAAAGGCAAGCTTACTGTTGTTACTTCACACACAATCCTTTAATGTTAATAAAAACTAGGAATGATTATATAAGAATTCTATTCACATATAAACTTTTTTAGTCAAGGTTCCTTGGAATGTGATTTTTTTGAACTGATTGCTTAATTGGATATGATATATAAAAAGTCTGTCTTGTATTGTTGGGTTGTCTGAAGAAGTTGCGGTATTGGCCTCAATGAAAGTGCTAACATTAAAGGATTGTGTGTGAAGTAATAACAGGAAGCTTGCCTTTGTGTTTGTTTCACAAATACCCAGATTATTATTGGAATTTTCTCTGACATTAATAATCGTAACCCTTCAGATAAAGATAAATTAAACATTCTTTAGTCAGCTGGTAAAACTGCTTCATCACTTAACTGGAGAATATTTACCTGGAGATTTTTAAATAGATCATTCATCACTCCATATAACATAAATAAGATGTTTAAAGAAAATATACTTTGTTGGAGATGTATGAAGGTACAGAATGCAGACTGGACACATATATTTTATGACTGTTTAGACTTAAAGAAATTTTGGGAAGATATTAACAAATTTTTACAAGCAGCATTCACTGATAACTTTTTACTTACTAAATCATTAGTTTTATTTAATTCTCCAATTCCATATAGTGTAAAATCAAGTAAATATCCACTCCTTTAGTCTGTACTGTCCATTGCCAGGAAATAAATTATGAAAAATTGGAAGTCTTCACAAATTTCCTCTTTTCAAAATTTTAAAGATCTTCTCTTGGAAGGGTCTAAATTAGAACTGATGACAATCAAATCTAGATCTTCAAGGAATACAAAATATAATCAATGGATGAATATAAGTGACTTATTAGAAAATTAATAAGTTGAAGGTATTAATCAGCTCTTATTTTTTCTTTTAACTGTATTATTTGATTATAGTATAGTGAACATCATTGTACATAGTTTAGTGTTTTCTTTGATCTTTTATACCAATGCTTTTTATTTTTATCTACTACTTCGTAAATATGTTCAGTTCTCTTAAAAGAATGCATGTAAAAACTGAACACACATCAAAAGTAACTAAAATATCACTATTATCTAAAGGGGTAACCTCCAATGTTTCAAATAACATTGTCAAAAACTGTTTAGTATCAGTTAAAATAGTAGATGTCTTCATCAGTAGTGGATGTAACATTTTTTCTAAATAAATAGAAATAGGGTCAGCGAGCCATCCTTGTTCAGCTACAATGGGTCTGGGGGGGTTATCTAATGACTTATGTACCTTGGGTAAACCTTTAATAAAAGGAAACACAGGTCTTTCCACTGTAAAAAATTCAAATAACTTTTTACTAATATATCTGCATGAAAAACTATCAAATAACTCATTGTGAACCAAGTGCGGTTGCACGTGACTTTTTTAAAGTACTTCATTGTTTAGATTATGTTACTTCAAGGTTATGATTCATTTTTTCACTTTTTCACATTTATTGATCTGAAGAAGCAGTTGTTAATCTCGAAAGCGCTCACCCTGTTTTGTGAATAAATATTATTGTTTTTACACCTGTGGTGGTTGTACTGGGATTCTTTTGTTTTTCTGCCTATGTTCTGCTTGTTATCCTTGGTCTGGCTTTCACCTGCAAACCAATATTTTGAAGTTGCATGCATATTTCAACTAATGTCCTACCTTTGACATGTAAAAAGGATCAGCACTATCCAAGGTGTCCATGTGTGCTATGTATGCCAGTTTCAAGTGTGAGGCAAACACAAAGAAGAGAGAGACAAAGAGAGAAAGAGAGAGAGACAGAGAGAGAGACACACAAAGAACAAAGAGACAAAGAGAGAGACAGTGATGGAAAGAAAAAAAAAATAGACGTACCATTCCATCTGCAGCTACAAATGATCTATAGGAAAGGTGAGTTCCATAAAATAAACAAAAGTTAATATGCTGTATGGAAGCTCACTGTGCCTGTGGGATTGTGATCCTCATTTGGGGCTTATCCTTGCTGTGTGCCTGTCATAGCTGAACATTTTCATGGACTGTCTATGCTGTAACACAGCTCACCACATGCTGAACTTATCAATTCTTTCAGTGGCACTGACATTTAAAGGTGTGTAACATTGTCTTCCATGCCTGAAAAGTCAGGTAACACTGAGTGTATACCAGTGAGCACAACGACAGCTGCTAGGAAGAATTCAGGTCATGATACCTTTAGTAACGACACTTGTAAGCACTGCACACCTCTAACTCTGGACAACAGTGGTTAAAAAACAAAAACCTCTTCAAAGTTAGAATAACAGTCAGGATAACACAAAATAACAACAAGTAGTATGGTCTGAAAAGGAAAAAAATAACTGCTCAGAATTGATAAAGAAAAATGCATCTCCTGTGCCAGAGCTGAACAGTATTATACATGCAAATGTTAAAATATATAAAACTACAGAATAAATACCTACAGAAATGCAGAGTGCATTATAAAACATGCACACAGCACTATAAGCAATAGAACAAATGGAAATGCTGGCAAGGTGGCAAGGAGTCAAAGTACTACATGCCAAAATGAAACAACAATATCTGTGCACATGGTTTGTTTGCTGTGATATCACTTTGAGGGCTGGTTCTGCAAGGTTAAGTCTCACAAAAGAACTTCATTTCCTGATTTTGTGATGTATAATAACAATATGTGAGGGAAAGATGATCAAAAAACCAAAAAAACAAAAACAACAACAACAAAAAGCAAAATAGAGATGACTTTAATTTGGATACCTCACCAGCAAGGAAACTGGTAGTACTAAAGACTAATGCCATTCTAAAGTATGGCCTCATACTTTAAACTAAGTGCAGATTTGAGATTTTAGCTGTCGTGTGTGGGTTAATATGTTTTGGGATTATATATGTCTGTGTGCTTTCACATGTCCAAGATATGAACTTTTTGAAATTTTTCCATGTAAGTAGTTTTACAGAATTCTTTTGTATGAGATAAATTAAATGACAGTTCCAGCAACTATTAGTATTATTTATTTAAATTTGTTTGCTAGAGTAGCGCAACGATCAACAGATGACCAGTAGAGAGAGTGTGTGTGTGTGTGTGTGTGTGTGTGTGTGTGTGTGTGTGTGTGCGTGTGTGTGTGTGTGTCTGATTCTGTGTATAGACTGCATATATAGTCAGTTTACACACACACACACACATATATATATATATATATATATATATATATATATATATATATATATGTGTGTGTATACATTATTTATTTTATTTATTTATTTAACATTTGTTACCCGGGAAAGTCTAACTTGGAACAAAGCCAATTTTCAGCAGAGGCCCAGGGAGAAACACTCCAGATGCATGTCTTTTAACGTGGGAGGAAACCAGAGCACTTGGAGGAAACCCACACGAACACAGGGAAGACATGCAAACTCCAGCCAGAAAGCACCCCCACCGAGAATCAAACTGGCGAATCTCTTGCTGTGAGGTGACAACACTACTGCTGCACCACTGAGCCATCCAGTATATCGACAGCTATAGATATATATCTATATTTTTCTATATATACATATACATATATATATATTTGTATGTGTGTGTCTCTCTCTCTCTCTCTCTCTATATATATATATATATATATATATGTGTGTGTGTGTGTGTGTGTGTGTGTGTGTGTGTGTGTGTGTGTGTGTGTGTGAGATGCCCGTTAACTGGCCCAGTAATCAAGGAGCCTCAGTCTTCACCACTAGCAATAGTGAGGGGTGTACACATTGGGAAGGATAACAAGTACACACACAGTAAAGTACAATTTCACTTAAGAGCACACAGAGATCACAGTCAGTCTGGGACTGGTTTCTCCCTTTCTTTCCAGATCCCCAATATGACTCCCCACTGACACAGCTATAGGGTCCAATTCTCAGCCTAGTGGTCAAACTAAAACCTCCAGCACCCTCTCTGTCCAACCAGTGCTTCATGTCCCTGCTGAAGTAGCTAACACAAAAACTTTAAGATTTGATTTATATGCAAACACACAGACAGTCCTTCGGAAGGCTGGCACAGGTTCTCGAGCTGTGCCCCTTTTCTGCCCGGACTATAATGTAGTACCCACTGCCACTACCCAGTAATATCAGCTACTATAAGGCCCTTCCCAAAGGGTGACCAATTTGACTGTGTAATATTACTGTTATCCAAATAGTAAGTGTGATTCAGCAGCAAGACTATTGGAGTGGCTTGGACAGTATCACCAAATACATACAATGTACTCTAACAACTTAAATTATCTCTACACAAAACAGCCACAGTTGAAAGGTTTAAAAATAGTTAATAATAAATAATAAAAACACAAGATGAGTCTCATCAGCTCAACACAGTGCTAATCAAGAGTTCAGAAATCACAGGAAAGTTTTAAAACAATATTGTAGGTTAGTCTGACTTAAATATAGAAAACAGCTAGGCTAATCTGGCTATATTCCAATCTAACTCTATGAGAAATCACAGTTCTAAATACTACTTACATACAGAGCAAAGCAAGTGCCTGGTGAGTTGTTGTCAGCTTTAGACAAAATCCAAAATGCTTAATTCTCTGTCTCTGAGAATGTCTTAAATTGATAACACAGAACTGCTGAGTCATTTCACATTACATCATACTTGACACTTCTCTGGTTTAGTTTGCCAGGCTCACAGAACATAAATTTTTTACATTTCTTTGATCTTGCAGCTGTTAGGAAACCACAGCAATAAAAGGCACTTTACATGTAAAACCTTAGTAATTATCTCTTAAATTAAGACATTAGAAAGAATTTCCTGGCCAAGACATCCTATCTCTGAGCTTGAGATCAAACAGTCAAAAAATGCTTCACTTATCAGCTTTCTTCCAGCAGGGAAGCTCAGAATATCAAAAGTTTTCTTTACATTTGTCAAACAAACAAGCCTGTGGATCATATTCATACTTAAAAGGACATAGAATTATTTACACAATTCTATATACCTAGGCTGGTAGCCTTCACTATACATGTACATGTATATATATATATTTTATTTATTTTACATTTATTTTACATTTGTTGACCGGGCTAGTCTGGCTGGATACATGTCCATTTTCAGCAGAGGCCCGAGGAGAAAAGCTTCACTATATACTGGTACATTACATAAAAATCGATTACTATAAGCTACAGCTTATAAGGATTAAAGAACAAAATGAATGAATGATATTCACAATATGGAAGCATTTTTATAGAAATGTACAGTTCTTAAATTACAACAATTGTACAGAATATGTAAATACTTAAATTTCTAAAAATAGTAGAATCAGAACTGGATTAAAGTAGAGAGGAAAAGAGTGGAGGAGTAAAAGAGTGAAAATAAGATAGTTAGTCAGGTGTACTGCAGGAACAAAGCCAGTGATTTTGGAAGTACAGTTTGATTTTCTGTTTGAAAAGTGGCAGAGATGTAGTCAGAGTTATGTCACTAGGTAAGAGATTCCAACTTCTACCTACAGTGTTAGTGAAAAGAGAATCACCAGCTGAGTTGTTGGACTTTATAGATCTGGCCATGAGTTTACAAGAGGAGCGAAGGGAGTTAAGATTGTTATAAGGGATTAAAAGTTGAGAGAGTATCGGGGTGTTGTCAGGTTGATGTAATATTCTATGTGCAATAGAGAGTTGAGGAATTACCAGGTAGTTTTGGAATTCAAGCCAGCCTAGTAGTTTTAAGTTAAGACAATGGTGGGTTATGAAGGGGTTACCAGTGGCGAAGCGGGCAATGTTGTTATAGCAAGTTGCAAGTTTGTTAAGATTAACTTTCTTGAGGTTGGTATAAATAGGGGAGGCATATAGGAGAGTTGATAAAAGATGAGACTGGGCAATCTTGGTTCTAGTTGCTGGGGTTAGAAAAAGTTTAATTCGATATAGGGATCCTATTTTTCTGTTAACTAACTTGATGTTGTTGTTAAT